>NC_057735.1:3523950-3546210 GCF_004010195.1 Chiloscyllium plagiosum
CCGCAGGGACTGTAAAACCTGCGCCCACACCTCCTCCCTCACCTCTATCCAAGGCCCCAAAGGAGCTTTCCACATCCATCAAAGTTTTACCTGCACATCCACTAATATCATTTATTGTATCCGTTGCTCCCGATGCGGTCTCCTCTACATTGGGGAGACTGGACTCCTCCTAGCAGAGCGCTTTAGGGAACATCTCTGGGACACCCGCACCAATCAACCACACCGCCCCGTGGCCCAACATTTCAACTCCCCCTCCCACTCTGCCGAGGACATGGCGGTTCTGGGCCTCCTTCACTGCCGCTCCCTCACCACCAGACGCCTGGAGGAAGAACGCCTCATCTTCACCCTCGGAACACTTCAACCCCAGGGCATCAATGTGGACTTCAACAGTTTCCTCATTTCCCCTTCCCCCACCTCACCCTAGTTCCAAACGTCCAGGTCAGCACTGTCCCCATGACTTGTCCGGACTTGTCCTACCTTTGGGCGGCACGGTGGCACAGTGGTTAGCACTGCTGCCTTACAGCGCCAGAGACCCGGGTTCAATTCCCGCCTCAGGCGACTAACTGTGTAGAGTTTGCACATTCTCCCCGTGTCTGTGTGGGTTTCCTCCGGGTGCTCCAGTTTCCTCCCACAGTCCAAAGATGTGCAGGTCAGGTGAATTGGCCATGCTAAGTTGCCCGTAGTGTTAGGTAAGGGGTAAACGTATGGTTGGGTTGCGCTTCGGCGGGGAAGTGTGGACTTGTTGGGCCGAAGGGCCTGTTCCACACTAAGTAATCTAACCTGCCTATCTCCTTTTCCACCTATCCACTCCACCCTCTCCTCCCTGACCTCTCACCTTCATCCCCTCCCCCACTCACCCATTGTACTCTATGCTACTTTCTCCCCACCCCCACCCTCCTCTAGCTTATCTCTCCACGCTCCAGGCTCACTGCCTTTATTCCTGATGAAGGGCTTTTGCCCGAAACGTCGATTTTGAAGCTCCTTGGGTGCTGCCTGAACTGCTGTGCTCTTCCAGCACCACTTATCCAGAATCTGGTTTCCAGCATCTGCAGTCACTGTTTTTAACCACAGATTTGATGGCTATTTTGGTTTATTTTGGCTATTTTCTCAATGACTTTAGAATAATGGTGTCAAAATCCTGGAATTTGTCCCAGAGGGAATTGTGGGTCTATCTACATGGACCCACAGTAGTTCAAGAAGACAGCTCACCACCACCTTCTCAAGGGGCAACGAGAAATGGGAAATAAATGTTGCACTCCATGTACTAATTTTTCTTTTTTAAAAAGGGCTGAATTGGAAAGTTGAACCCAAGTCCTTGGATAGCACACAGTCAAGGTTAGAAAGATTGACAGGACGTTGGATTATTACAGTAACCTATTATTCTAACTTAAATACACTTCTCTAAACTCAGACACTATCCTGGTAGAGGGAGTTAAACTGATGCCAAATGGGGCTGGGGGAAGGTGGGGAAAGGAAGAAAACCTAAATGAGACACTCCTTTTGTTTTACCTCTATGTGTAAGCAGATGGACATGGAATAATAGAGAAATATGTTGGCGGGGGGGGGGGAAACATTCGATAAATGGATTCTAACTCTCCCCATAATCAGTCCTGCCATCCCAGGACTCAGTGTGGTGAACCTTCACTGCAAACCCTCAACAGCAGGAACACCATTTCCTCAGATAATAAAACTAAAACTGCAAACAATACTCCAGTTGTGGTCTCACCAATGCCCTGTACGACTGCAGCAAGAATCCTCTTATTCATGAAGGGTGATATACCATTTGCCCTCTTCACCAGACGCTGCACCTGCAATGATGACATTCAGTGACTGATGTACAAGAACACCCAGGATCTTGTTTCACACACCTCTCTCACAGGTTATAGCCATTTAGATGATCATCTGTCTTCCTGACTTTGCTCCCAATGTGGATAAAATCACACTTATTCACATTATACTACAATTAACGTGTACATGCCCGTTCACTCAGCCTGTCAAACTCACACTGACCATCTCTGCATCCTTTTACAGTTCACCTTTTCTCCTCAGCTTCAGTTTATTAGTCTTAAATATACAGATAATCTTAGCAATGATGACCATATCAGCTATCATCACTGTTAGAAGAAAGCCACCCTTATATCCTTTGATGGGATAACGAACAAAAATCTCCCTATCCCAGTCTAGAAAGCTCAGATTCCATAGTTTTTTCAAAGGAAGGAGGAATTTCAGACTCCCACTATTTTCCTCTGAATAATTACTTCCTGATTTCACCCTTGAAAATGTGTAAAATACCAGGCTGGCCCTCCAGTAATTTTGCAAAGGCAATGTGGCATCATGACACAGTCTGGATTATAGCACGGTGGACTCTTAATTCAGAAAATTCTTGATAGTGCAGAACAGGGCCCTGTTCTGCACTATCAGGTCCGCACTGATCCTTCGAAGAGCATCCCACCCAGACCCACTCCATATCTGCAGTTACCAAGGCTGATCGACCAATCCTGCATGTTGGGTTCCAAGTGTCAGGAATATTATACGGAGAACAGAGGGTGTTGCTGACGCTGAACGTTCAGATTAAAGACTAATCTGAAGTCCAGAGTGGAGCTTGAACCAAAACCTTCTGAATTCATCACAGATCAATGATGGGGATATTTGGCCAAATTGTTTTCCACAGAGAGGGAGCATAAGACCAGGGATAGGCCATTCAGCCCTTCAAGCCTGTTCCACCATTCAGTAAGCTCATGGCTGGTTTTCCATCTGAGCTCTATCTTTTCACATTATCATATTCCTAATTGACAAGAATCTACTTATCACACACCTGTCTTGTATGTACTTCACAGAATCTCTACAATATGAAGCAGGCCATTCAGCCCATCGAGTCCACACTGACCCTCCAATGAGAATCCCACCCATACCCACCATTTCTCTGTAACCCTGCATTTCCCGTAGCTAATCCACCTAATCTGCACATCCCGGGATACTATGTACAATTTAGTATGGCCAAACCACCTAACCTGCACATCTTCGGACTGTGGGAGGAAATCAAAGCACCCAGAGGAAACCCACACAGACACAGAAAAAATGTGCAGATAGTCGCCTGAGGGTAGAATCGAACCTGGGTCTCGGTGTTCTGAGGCAGCAGTGCTCATCACTGCTAGAAAGCAATCCTGACTCAGTAGCCTAAAGAAGCCACTCAATCCAAGGACAAGTACGAATGGGCAACAGAAATTGGCCCTACCCACGCTCCATAAAAGAATACAAAAAGAAAGAAAACTAATCATCTTTCACTTTCCTAAGGAACAAAACTTCACAGAAAATGCTGACACAAAAAACTAAACATAAACTAAAACTACCTCAGGTAGCCAGCACTTGGAACCAGGGAAACAGGATAAGGAGCCAGCCATTTAAGGAGGGAGATGAGGAATTTCTTCACACAGAGAGTGGAATTTTCCACCGCAGAGGGCAGTGAAAGCTCAGTCACTGAGCATACTTAAGACAGAGATTGATAGATCTCGAGGTACTAATGGCATCAGGAGATATGGAGATACCACAGGAATATGATGTTAAGGTGGATAATCTAGAAAGTGAAGGAGGCTCAAAGGGCTGAATGGCCTGCTCCATCTTCTATGTTTATATTTATCGATAGAACAATAAAGCCCATCATGTCTGATCAGCTGTTCAAAATAGTTAGTTATTGATAATCCCATTGCCTCTATTCTTTCCCGATGGCTCTGTGTTTTCTGTCTTCACGAACTGACTCCCCTCAGAAAAGAGTCTAAGGCCAGACAGCAGAGTCTCAGAATAAGAGAAGCATCAAATTAAGAGGGAGAGGAGGAGGACATTTTCTCTCAGAGGGATGAGTGTCTTTGGAACTCCTTGCCCCAGAGAGCTGTGGGGTCTGAGATCTTGTGTATTTTGAAAAAAAAACCCAGCTATTTGCTAATTACCCTGTTCAGAGATGTTAATACACATCTCTGGAACAGAGTAAAACAACGTAATGCTGAAAAAGTACAGCCGGTCAGGCAGCATCCGAGGAGCAGGACAGTCGATGTTTCGAGTGCAAGTCCTTCATTAAGAATGTGGGGTAGGCCCAAGGGGGCTGAGAGATAAATGGGAGGAGAAACTGAGAATGGGATAAGTAGATAAAGATAGTGACTGAAGGTGATAGGTCAGAGCGGAGGAAGGACAGTGCCGAGTTGGATCTGGGATAAGGTGGGAGGGAGGGGAGATGAGGAAACTGGTGAAATCAACATTGATTGCATGTGATTGAAGGGTCCCAAGGCAGAAAATGAGGCATTCTTCCTCCTGGCATCAGGTGGCTAGAGTTTGGCAGTGGAAGAGGCCCAGGACCTGCATGTCCTTGGCAGAGTGGGAGGGGGAGTTGAAGTATTCGGCTACAGGGCAGTGGGGCTGGTTAGTGCAGGTGCCCCATTTCCCTGAAATGTTCCACGGAAATAGATTAGATTACTTACAATGTGGAAACAGGCCCTTCAGCCCAACAAGTCCACACTGACCCTCCAAAGAGCAACCCACCCAGACCCATTCCCCTACATTTACCCCTTCACCTAACACTACGGGCAATTTCCCATGGCCAATTCACCTAACCTGCACAGTTTTGGATTGTGGGAGGAAACCGGAGCACCCAGAGGAAACCCACATAGACACAGTGAGAATGTGCAAAGTCCACACAGACAGTTGCCTGAGGCAGGAATTGAACCTGGGTCCCTGGTGCAGTGAGGCAGCAGTGCTAACCACTGTGCCACCATGCCACCCTAATAGGTGGGACTTGAACCCAGATCTCCTGGCTCAAAGGTAGGGATAATACCACTGCACCACAGGAGCCACTCTGCTGAAGGCTCACAAAGATACTTGATCAAGTGTTCGGGGAAAATGCAGAGTAATGGGCCTTAGGAATAACAGAGCAGCTATGATCCTATTGAGTGATGGAGCAAGTTCGAGGGACTTACTGGCCTCCTCCTGTTCTTGTTGTTAATGGTCTACAGTTACTTTATGAAAGTTCTGATTCCATCTGCTTCCATCCCACTTTCCCGATCACAACAGAAATTGCTGGAGAAACTCAGCAGGTCTGGCAACACCTTTGGAGAGAGAAACAGAGTTTATGTTTCGAGGCCTATATGACATCTTCAGAACTGAGGTATCAAAGAAGTGTAATATCAGGCGAGGAATATTAACCATTTCTATTTCCACAGATGCTGCCAGACTTGCTAAGTTCCTTTCTGTTTTTATTTCAGGTTTCCAGCATCTGTTTGTTTTACTACAGCCCACTGCACAGGGAAAGTTTCAGATCGCAGCATCTGCCAATTATCTTCACTTTGTGTTCCCCTGATCACTGAGACCCTCCTATCTGCAAACATTCTCTCCTTAGTTAACCCATTCACAGTTGTGAAGACCTGGAATGAATTATAGGAATCAGAGTAGGTCACTTAGCTGTCCCAACCTGCTCCAAAGTCTAGAAGATCACATCCTGATTTTAGTCTCAGCCCTACATACATGTATAACCTTTTACCTGCCAGGACAGTAGGGTGGCTAAGCGATTAGCTACTGTTGCCTCACAAGTGTAGAGTTTACAAAGTTAAAAATCACACACCAGGTTATAGTCCAACAGGTTTAATTGGAAGCACTAGCTTTTGGAGTGCTGCTCCTGGTGGTTGATGAAGGAGTGGCGTTCCAAAAGGTAGTGTGCTTCCAATTAAACTGCTGGACTACAACCTGGTGTTGTGTAATTTGTATACCCCAGTCCAACACCGGCATCTCCAAATTATGTGGAGTTTGCATGTTCTCACCATGTGTATGTGAGACTCTTCTGTTTTTCTCCCACAGTCCAGGTTAGGTAGTTTGGCTGTGCTAAATTGCCCAATATGTGCAGGCTAGGTGGATTAGCCATAATTTAAAAACCCATTTCAGGGGAAGATACTGTTTGGAGAGTTGGTGCAGGCTTCGATCTGCACTGTAAAGATTCTATGAAAAATCTACAAGTCCTGCCTTAAAACATATTTACATTAGACTTGCTGAGTTCCCTTCTGTTTTTACAGACTCAGACTTCTGAGAAAGGGAATTCAAGGACTCACAACCCTCAGAGAGAGAGAGAGAGAGTTTCCTTATCTCTTCACTGTGCTCAACCTTCCAGCCTGTAGGCATTGCTGAGAGGAAGTTGAACGCTGGTTGTGTGTATGTGTGTCCCTGCTCCTCAGAGTTGTTACGGTGGTACAAGGGTACCGTCCGGTCCATCGTGCCCGTGCTAGCTCCTGCATTGCCAACCTCCTGCATTTGCCCCTCTCCCTGCACCTTATGTCTGTCCCATGCCCTGTAACTTATCAGGGAGTGGTTGGGGGAGCCAGCCTGGAGGTAGGGAAGGCTCTGAGACTCACTCACTCGGCGTATCCCGTGTCCCAGGGCAGCAGAAGCCGCCTCCTGGCGCTCTCCGAGCTGGGGCTAACGATGTTCCTGCGGCTGTGATCCGCCGCCTGCTCCCTCTCCTCGGGGCTGAGCTGCAGGAACACCGGGCGGCTGTACCCCAACTGGGGGCTGGAGCCAGCAGCCGCCTGGCCCCCCACCAGCTGAGAGACCACTGCCTTCACCCGGGTCATCATCGCTCGTCGGTCCGATCCGGGCCAGCCCCTCTCCGCCCCAGCTGCGCTCCGCCCGATTTAACCAAACGGGCGGACCGTGCGCCGCCCTCAATCCGCTGCTCCCTCCCTCCCTCTGCCTTCCGCAAGCAGGGGAGGGCCGTACAGGGGGGAGATGAGGGGGGAGGGAGAACTGTGGAGGAATTAGAGAGAGGGTTTTGGGAGTGGGAGGGAGGTTTGAGATCATGGGGAGTGGGGTTTAAGGTGAGGGGAGTGGGTTTAAGTTGAGGTGGATTGGGGTTTAAGGTGAGGGGGAGTGGGGTTTAAGGTGAGGGGAGTGGGTTTTAATGTGGGGGAGAGTGAGGTTTAAGGTGGGGGAGTGGGATTTAATGTTTGCAGAGTGGAGTTCAAGGTGAGGGGGTGTGGAAGGGCAGAGGAAGAGGTACGAAGTGAGCTGGAGGTTGAGGGAAAAGGGGTGACTAGAATTTATTAACACAGGGGCTGAGTCCTGGAAAATTTGACTGGAATACTATAGTGTGTTGTTTAGTGACCAGCCCAGACGTGGTGAGCAGAAGGGCCATTTTCTGTGCAGTAAGAATTCTGTGACCAATGAGAGCTCTGGGGTATGACAGGGTAGGAGACAAGGTACAGGTATTGGTGTGAGAATAGATAAGGGCAGCATTTATTACCAATCCCTAATTGCCCAGAGGGCAGTTAAGAATCAATCACATTGCTGTGGGTCTGGAGTCACATATAAGCTAGACCAAGGATGACAGTTTCCTTCCCTATAGGATATGGATTACAAGCCACCTTGGGTCAAAGGAGGAGGAGATAGGGAAGGGAGATGATGGGAAATAGAGTTTGGGGGTCAGGTCAAGTGAGATCAGGGAGGGAGGTTTATGTTTCCCAGTGGCATGGAAGGATATGTTGGATGAGAGGAAAGAGCGGAAGTTTGGGATTGGAGGTTGTATGGTAAGCAAATGGATGTAGGGGTGTGTGTCTGAAACATACCCAGGTGGGGCATGGAGATGAGTGGTCAGGAGCGAGTAATATGCAGGAATGGAGATGGGCAAAAAAGGGTGGGGTTGTGGGGGAGGGAATGTGGGAGAAGTTAAGCTGCAGAGTCAGGTTGAAGGGTTTTGGGCAAGAGATGGGGATGGGGAAAGGATTTTTGAGATGAAGGGGGTTGTTGGAAGGAAAGTGTGAAAGGAAAGCAAGGAACATATCAAGGGAAACAGCAGAGGATCGCGATGAGGAGAATGGGGGGAGAGGTGAAGGGAGGTGAGGGAAATGAGAGAATTATAAAGGATGGGAATGGGGAAGTATGATGGGGACAAGAACAAGTGAGGGCTGGGAGGATAGAATGGAAGTGGAGGAAGGGGTCATATATAGAGTGCTGTAGGCAAAGGAGGTTGAACCTGATGATAGAGAGGGCAATGCAGGAAGTGTGAAAGATAGGGTAAATGAGGAGGAGAGATGGACAGGAACACTGATGATGGGAAGCTGGAAGAAATGTAAGGCTACCTCAGCTACCCTTTACCTCTCCTGAAACTCAAGAAACAGTGAAATTAATTTGACGCCCTGTCATTGACCAGAGGGTCAGGACCACGCTGGGTAACTGTAGCATTGTATTTGTGGTCGATCACGGTCCAGTTTGAAATTCCCAGTCAATCATCACAGATTCAGAGATTTAAGCTGCAAGGTCTATCCTGGCCAAATGTAAAAGGATAGTTCTGGATTGCCCTGTCACCTCTGTAGGTGTGTTTCAGTGGTTAGCACTGCTACCTACCAGCATCAGAGACCTAGGTTCAATCCCACCCGCGGGTGGCTATCTGTATGAAGTTCGCACATTTCCCCCATGTTTACATGGGTTTCCACTGGGTGCACTGGTTTCCTCCCACAATCCAAAGATGTGCAGGTTAGGGTGGATTGGCTATGGGAAATTGCCCATGATGTGCAGGGTACGTGGATTAGCCATGGGAAATGTAAGGTTACAGGGTAGGGGAATGGGTCTGAGGGGGATGCTCTTCAGAAGGTCAGTGTGGACTCGATGGGCTGAATGGACTGCTTCCACACTGTAGGGATTCTATGATAACTTCACTGTTGTACTGAGCACTGAAGTTGAGGATCAAGGAAATCTTGTCATAAATAAATAAAGTTCTCTTTGTTGATTAACTAGTTTCACTGGAATTATTAAAGAGGAACTATTAAAGACGTCAGTGTACACATCTCTATTCCATGTGCAGGAATCTCAAGCAGTTCTCATTTCCTGTTTTTTATTTCTGGTTTCCCTCTTTTTTTCCTTCCCCCATCTCCTAAAGACGCTGAGTTTCTCTGAAATACCCTCATCCCAATACTCATTCATAATTGTCAGCTGAATAACAACAGAGTTGAAAAATGTGGTGCTGGAAAAACACAGCAGGCCAGGCAGCATCTGCTATGAGTCATTAGACTGAAACTGAAAGGCAACCTCATAAGGAGATAGATTAAATTAGATTCCCTACAGTATGGAAACAGGCCCTTTGGCCCAACAAGTCCACACCGACCCTCCAAAGAGCTACCCACCCAGACCCATTCCCCTACCCTATATTTTCTGTTGACTAATGCGCCTAACACTATGGGCAATTTAGCATGGCCAATTCACCTGACCTGCACATCTTTGGACTGTGGGAGGAAACCCACGCAGATACGGGGAGAATGTGCAAACTCCACACAGACAGTCACCCGAGGCAGGAATCGAACCCAGATCCATGGCACTGTGAGGCAGCGGTGCTAACCACTGAGACACCGCATTGGGCATGTGATTCAAAGCTGGGCCAACAAGTTAGAATTTAAGGAGCACCTTATGGAGAACATAGGAGTCTTAGGAGAGTGAACTCCAGAGCCAAGCATGCAAGCAGCTGAAGGCATGGCCCCCAATGAGGGAACAAGTCAAAATGGGAATATGCAGGTGCCAAAATTGGAGGAGCTTCAAGATTTTCGAGGTTTGCTGGGCAGGACAAGGCTACAGCGGGGGAAGGTGTTGAAGGGATTTAAACATTGGGAACATCTTGAACTATAACCAAGTGAACCTCTGTGACCTCAGTCCTTCCAGAAAGACAAGGGCAGCAAATGCACGGTAGTGTCATGCCCAAGTCACACACACCATCCGAATCTGTTGGAAATATATTGGCAGTTCCTTCATTCTCACTGGATCAAGAATGTGAAAATTGGAAGTGGAGTTGAGGATTATCAAATGATCACATTGAATGGAGGAGCGGATTCAATGGGCTGAATGGTCTACTGCTGCTCCTACATCGTGTGGTCTGAATTGGCTACCCAACAGCACTTTGACCACACGGTCTGCAGTGGTTTGAAAAGACAGCTCACCACCACCTTCTCAAGGGGCAAACTTTTGCTACTTTTGCCAGATAAGGTCACATCCCGAGATACAATTCGGAAAGTACTGGAACATTGCTGAAGTGGCTGCTGTTTCAGCAGGAGCTTGCTGAGGGCTGTCTGCCTTTCCGACCATCACATTTCAACCTTTAATTGTCTTTACCAGATATTTATATCCAACCACACCACAGTAAGTGATGCTGCACGGTCAGCAGGAACTCTGGCTGAGTTTAACATCTCGAATCCAGAGCGCCTTTATTGCTGCATTAACTGAAGTGGAATAACTCAGGAGGGATCGAGTTGAAAACATGTCCATTATGCTCAGTATCAAAGCAGGAGAGCATTGAATTAAGAGTTATAAGGTCTTTGGTTGCTTAGGTCTAAACCCAAACACGTTCACTCATTGTTCCACTTTGTCTGTGCGAGTTGTGACAGTCATTTAATTTTCACACTTTGTTGCTATAAAAACTATGATCTTCACACCCTCATGTGCAAAAGCCTGAAGGTAAATGACAGAGCTCTCACAACTGTTTCCATCTCCGTGACTTCCTCCAGTACAACAACATTTTCAATTCGACTCTCCTGCACATCCCCCCCACCTCTCCACCATGGCCAGCCACACTTTCAGCCCTCCTCTCTGGCATCCCCCACAGTCAAGGAGGGGATGGAGTTGGTGGGTTCTGAATCTTTGGAGCCAAAGAATCTGCCACAGGTTGGACAGCTGGTGTTCAATGAAAGAAAACAAATGCTACCAGACCTGCTGAGTTTCTCCAGCACTTTTTAGTTTTGTTTCTGATTCCCAGCATCTGCTGATCTTTGGTTTTTTTGATTGGTTGGTGTTTAAGGAGGTGGGTGAGCAGACCCTCTGGATTCTGTACTCGTTTTCTGCTGCTCATGTTAAGTCTCCACTCGGTGGCAGTCAGGTTTTTGGTGGTTTCACAGATTAATAAATAACATACTTATCTTTAATACAAAAAAAGTCAATAAAATGTTTATAGTTTCTGTAAGATGTCTCTCAGTCAAAAAGATAGTTGTGTGAAATCACCATTGTCCTATCAGGCCATAGGTCTGTTCTCTCTTTAGAGAGAAAGAGAGAGAGAGAGAGAGAGAGAGCGATAACTGTTGGTGATTTAACCTAAGGGTCACCATGTCTCAGGCAAGGGAAGGGGTTGAAAAGGAGAGTCTTTTAGAGTAATCTCAGCCTGTGCAAGAATTAACCCTATGCTGCTGACATCACTCTGTATTGCAAACCAGCTTTCCAACCAACTGAGCTAACCAATGCCCATTTTGTGCCGCCTGTTGTATTGGGCTCTGGGTACTACCAGCTGGTACCCAGGATAACTTTGCTGCCACCAGTCCTCCTTTCCACCTATTTTACAATAAACCATTAACTGGATTACAGAAAAATTAGGATCAACATCCCAAAAGGGCATTGTAAAACAAGCAAATATTCAAAAGGAAATTCAGAAATTCAAATTTAGGAGATGATGCAACCAAGTCCCCATCAGTCTGATGTGAATCGGCAGACACTACTTGTATCATCTCTCAGGACACCCTGGCAAGGCAAAAGGTGGGCAGTAAGACACAACAACCCCACTCCCCAACAGCATGCTACCTGGGCTTATGAATGGCCTCCTCGGCCAGGTCCAGGAATAGACCCAGATCTGCCTGCCCTTCTCCCATTGAACGTACAAAGACAAAGTGTGGGAGATTGAGAAAGAAGCAAACAGATTAGAATTGGCCCCTTTAGAAAAGGGCTGCAGCTTGCCACAGCCCAGGAACCTATTTGTCCTATGATTGTACAGGACAACCATTGGAGGAACGTTGAGGGTGGCACGGCAGTGAAATATATTCTGGGCAGGGAATTTCAATATCCAACACCAAGAGTAGCTTGTCATCAGCACCACTAATCGAGCTGGTCAGGTCCTAAAGGACAAAGGTGCTAGACTGGATCTGCAGCAGGTGGTGAGGGAACCAATAAGAGGGGAAAAACACTCTTGACCTCATCCTTACCAATCTACCAGCTGCAGACGCATCTATACATGACGGTGTAGAGTGACCACCGCACAGTCTTTGTGGAGACACAGTCTCACCTTCATATTGAGAGGACCAATCATGTTGTGTGGCACTATCACCATGCTAAATGGGACAGACTTCAAACAGATACTGGGCATCCATGAGGCACTGCGCGTCATCAACAGCAGCAGAACTGTACTCCAGCATAATCTGTAACCTCATGGTCCAGCATATCCCTACTCAACCATTACCATCAAGCCAATGGATCAACCCTGGTTTAATGGAGAGTGTAGGAGGGCATGCCAGGAGCAGCACCTGAAAATGAGGTATCAACCTGGTGAAGCCATCAAACAGGATTACCTGCACACCAAACAGCACAAGCAGCAAATGACAGGCAGAGCTAAGCAATCCCATAACCAACAGATCAGATCAAAGCTCTGCAATCCTGCCACATCCAGTCATGAATGGTGGAGGATGATTAAATAATTCACTGGAGGAGGAGGCTCCACAGATATCCCATCCTTAATGACAGAAGAGCCCAGCACATCAGTGCAAATATAAGGCCAAAGCTTTCACAGCAATCTTTAGTCAGAAGTGCCAAGTGGATGATCCATCTCAGGCTCCTCCAGTGGTCCCCCACATCACAGACACCAGTCTTCAGCCAATTCCATTCACTCCACGTGATATCAAGATACGGTGGGAGACATTGTACACTCCAAAGGCTATGGGCTCTGACAACATTCTGGCAAAATTACTGAAGACTTGTACTCCAGAACTTCCTGCTCCCCTCGCCAAGCTGTTCCAGTACAGTTACAACACTGGCATCTGCCCGACAATGTGGAAAATTGCCCAGGAAGTTGTGCGCACAAAAAGCAGGACAAACTAACCCAGCCAATTACCATCCTATCAGTCTCCTCTCAATCATCAGTAAAGTGATGGAAGGTGTCATCAATATGAGAACACCACCTGCAAGTTGCCCTCCAAACCGCTCATCACCCTAACTTGGAAATACATCGCCATTCCTTCGCTGTCGCTGGGTCAAAAATCCTGGAATTTCCTCCCTAAGGGCATTGTGGGTCAACCCACAGCAGGTGGAGTGCAGCGCTTCAAGAAGGCACCTCACCACCACCTTCTCAAGGGGCATCTAGGGACGGACAATAAATACGGACCCAGCCAGTGACATCCACGTCCCATGAGTGGATTAAAACAAAATGAACAACCCCCATTCCCCGACTTTCATAAGTCTCCTTGCCCCCATCCCTGTCTCTCACACGGAACAGTGGGGAAAGTTTTGGAAAGCACTGTCATAAATACTCAGTTTTATTGTCGCCTTTTGCCTCTTATTCTTCATCTAATGCTACAGGCTTGTTGCTGAGCCCCAGGAACAACAGCACAGCTGTTCTCAAACATCTTGCTTACTGTATCCTCATAAATGCTGGTTAGCTCTGACTGATTGTATGTCTGGTGATGTCCATTTATCAGAAATAATTAAATGTTTTTTTTCAGAGTCATTTGAGTCACTCATGACCTTGTGTGGTTGGCTAACATTTCCAGTTAGTTCTTATTTATGGTCTTGGGTGATTTTTTTGTCCAACACTTCACTTTTGCTGGTGGTTAAGGATTTGTTTCTTAAGTTCCATTTCTTTATTTTCTTATTGCTGGCTGCCATTTCTGGAAATGCCTGTGGAGACAGAGACAGATTTAATATTTCAAGTCCAATATGATTTTAACCTGAAATTTAAAAAATGAAGAACTGGATTTCTCATTGTATCATCCTAAACGCCCCTCATTAATGACATACCCTGCTCCTATTGCGCCCTTCACATTCAATGCCCACCTGATTCTGCCACTCACAGTAACCAGAAAAACTTCCTGTTGACCAGATATCCCAGTACTACCCATAATGCATTGTCACACACTCGTCCGGATTAAATTCCTCCACCCACTTTCCAGCCGGACTATGTACTGTTGCATCCTTTGACAAACCTTCCTCACTATTCACAACCCAATCTATTTTCATGTCATCTGCAAACCAACTAATCAGATCACCTACATGTTTATCCAAATCATTTATATAAATTACAAACAACAGAAGTCCCAGCACTGGTCATAGGCTTCCAGTCAGAAAAAAAAACCCACCACAACTACCCTCTTTTGTATCCACCTTCCCACCTCACCACTTATTTCACGTGATTTGATCTTCTGGACCAGCCTATCATGAGGGACCTTGTCAAATGCTTTAGTCAAGTCCATACAGACACTGTCCTTCCATCATCAATCATCTTCATCATTTCCTCAAAAAACTCAGCAAGGTTCTGAGACAAGACCTCCCCCTCACAGAGCAATGCCGACTATCTCTAAGTCCATTCTTCTACAAATGCAAGTAAAACCTGTCCCTAAGAATCTTCTCCAATTATTTCCTTACCACTGATGTAAGGCTCATCAGCCCATAATTTCCTGGGATCATCCCTGTTGACCTTCTTGAATAAAAGAACATAAGAACCAGGAGCAGGAGTAGGCCGTCCGGCCCCTCGAGCCTGCACCACCATTCAATAAGATCATGGCTGATCTTTTCATGGACTCAGTCCCACATACCCACCCATTTATCATAACTCTTAATTCCTTTACTGTTCAAAACTCTATCCATCTGACAAACATTCAATGACAGAGCCTCAACTGCTTCACTGGACAGGGAATATCACCCTTTGGGTGAAGAGGTTCCTCCTGAACTCAGTCCGAAATCTGCTCCCCCTTATTTTGAGGCAATGCCTACTGGGCAGTTAGGGATGTGTAATAAATGCTGGCCTAGCCAGAGATGCCATGAATAAATTTTTTAAAATTACATTTATCAAATTAGCAACTAGGGTATAAGTGATAAAAATTAATTGGACATTGTTATTCTGACTCTGAGATAACCTATAGACTAAGGTCTACACTCATAGTCATAGAGGTGTACAGCACAGAAACATCTTGTCCATGCTGACCAGATATCCCAACGTAATCAAGTCCTCTTTGCCAGCAGTTGGCCCAGATCCCTCTAAACCCTTCCTATTCATATACCCATCCAGATGCCTTTTAAATGTTGCTGTTGTACCAGCCTCCATCACTTCCTCTGGCAGCTCATTCCATACATGCACCATCCTCTGCGTGAAAATGTTACCCTTTGGGTCTCTTTTGTATCTTTCCCCACTCGCCCTAAACCTATGACCTCTAATTCTGGACTCCCCTACCCCATGGAAAATACTTTGTCTATTTACCCTCTCCACGCCCCTCATGATTTTATAAACCTCTCTAAGGTCACCCCTCAGCCTCCGACCCTCCAGGGAAAACAGCTCCAGCCTGTTCAACCTCTCCCTCTAGCTCAATCCTTCCAACCCTGGCAATATCCTTGTAAGTCTTTTCTGAACCCTTTCAAGTTTCACAACATCCTTCCTATAGCAGGGCGACGAGAACTGAATGCAGTATTCCAAATGTGACCTAATCAATGTCCTCCTCATTCTGCCTTATCCTCACACAAGCCAGTATTACATCCTTCAATAGGGAAAACTTACTGCAGACTCCAACATCAATCCTTTTAGAAATATTGCCCCATTCAACAACTACCATTTCTATTCTACTTAGCAAACTTAATCCATTTTTGAAAATCCCAAAGAGGCTGGGGCTGTTTTTCCTGGAGCGTCAGAGGCTGAGGGGTGACGTTATCGAGGTTTACAAAATCATGAGGGGCACGGGTAAGATAAAATGGGGAGTTTAATTCTCACAGGTAATTCACAGGATCACCACACAGTGACAGCAAAGTATCAGGAACTAAAACTCTTCAACTATAAATGCAAAATACGGTGGATGCTGGAGATCAGAAACATGCTGGAGAAACTCAGCAGGTCTGGCAGCATCTTTGTGGGAGAAGAAACGGTGTTAACATTTCAAACCCAAAAATGAACCTTAGTCTTTAAAAAAAACAGTCAGATTAGACTTGTTAATTCTGTTCCTCTCTCCATGGATGATGCAAGACCTCATAGAATGTAAAGTAAACAAGCAGGAGGCTTGACAAACACAGCAAGCCAGGCAGCATCAGGAGGTGCAGAAGTCAATGTTTTGGGTGGAACCTTTCTTCAGGACTGGGGGTGGGTGTAGGGGGAGCTGTAGATAAAGGGGGAGGTGGGGGCAGGTGGTGAAATGGAGATAGGTGAAGACAGGTAGAGGCTACGATCTGTTTGGCCAATGGGAGGAATCCGGTTGGTGACAGGGAGAGGTGGCAGGGAGGGGGAGGAGCTGGGAAGGGAGTCAGGGGATGAAAGGGAGGTTATTTGGAAGTGAAGAACTCAATGTTGAGTCCTCTGGGCTATAGGCTGACCAGGCGGAAAATTAGGTATTATAGAGTCATAGAGTCACAGAGATGTACAGCACAGAAACAGACCCTTCGGTCCAACTCATCCATGCTGACCAGATATCCCAACCCAATCCAGTCCCACCTGCCAGCACTTGGCTTGTATCCCTCCAAACCCTTCCTATTCATATACCCATCCGCATGCTTTGTAAATGCTGCACTTGTGCCAGCCTCCACCACTTCCTCTGGCACCTCATTCCATACACGTACCACCCTCCGCGTGAAAAGGTTGTCCCTTCGGTCTCTTTTACATCTTTCCCCTCTTACCCTAAACCTATGCCCTCTAGTTCTGACTCCCCCACTCCAGGGAAAAGACTTTGCCTATTTATCCTATCCATGTCCCTCATCACTTTATAAACCTTATAAGGTCACTCCTCAGCCTCCGATGCTACAGGGAAAACAGCCTCAGCCTGTTCAGCCTCTCCCTATAGCTCAAATCCTCCAACCCTGGCAACATCCTTGTAAATCTTTTCTGAACCCTTGCAAATTTCACAACATCGTTCCGATAGGAAGGAGACCAGAGTTGTACACAATATTCCAAAAGTGGCCTAACCATTGGCCACAACATGGCCTTCCAACTCCTATACTCAGTGCTCTGACCAATACAGGAAAGCATACCAAACGCCTTCTTCACTATCCTATCCGTGACTCCACTTTCAAGGAGCTGTGAACCTGCACTCCAAGGTCTCTTTGTTCAGCAACACTCCCGAGGACCTTACCATTAAGTGCATAAGTTCTGCTAAGATTTGCTTTCTCAAAATGCAGCATCTCATTTATCTGAATTAAACTCCATCTGCCTCTTCTCAGCCCATTGGCCCATCTGATCAAGATCTCGCTGTAATCTGAGGTAAGCTTCTTTGCTGTCCACTACACCTCCAATTTTGGTGTCATCTGCAAACTTATTAACTATACCTCCTATGTTCATATCCAAATCATTTATATAAAATGACAAAATGTAGTAGACCCAGCACTGATCCTTGTGGCACTCCACTGGTCACTGGCCTCCAGTCTGAAAAACAACCCTCCACCCCCACCCTCTGTCTTCTCGCTTCGAGCCAGTTCTGTATCCAAATGTTTAGTTCTCCCTGTATTCCATGAGTTCCAACCTTGCTAATCAGTCTCCCATGGGGAACCTTCTCCAATGCCTTACTGATGTTCTTCCTCAAATTTCCTGTCTGATTCATTGTGGCAACGGAGGAGTTCAAGGATGGTCATGTCGGAAAGGAAATGGGAAGGGGATTTGAAATGGGCAGTGACTGGGAGGTCTGCTCAGCTCCTGTCCGCATAGAATCCCTACACTGTGAAGCAGGCCATTCTGCCCATTGAGTCTACACCAATCCTTAAAGAGCATTGCAGCCAGACCCTACCCTTACCCTACCCATGGTAACCCTGCATTCCCCATGGCCAATCCACCTGACCTACACATCTTTGGACTGCGAGAGGAAACTGGAGCACCTGGAGGAAACCCACACAGACACGGAGAGAATGTGCAAACTCCACACAGACAGTTGCCTGCGGATGGAATCGAACCCAGTTCCATGGCGTTGTTAGGCTGCAGTGCTAACCACTGAGCTTCTGAGTTCCTCCAGCATTTTCTGTTTTTGGATCAACTCCTCAAACAATAACTAGTGAAGCTTAAATGCAGATCTCTTTCCACTGTTAGATTTTCTCCCCCCTCCCTGTTGAGTTCTGCGAAATCAGCTGATGATATGAAATAATTGATACCAGTGAAATCACCTCAAAGTTTTACATTTCTTCCCTGATTTTCAGCTTCATTGACTTTCCATTCAGATGCATTGCTGCGGGACAAACATGTCCAGGCTGACGGTAACAAAACCCCTCCAGACCCAACCCGACAGAGATAAAGGCCCACACCAAGTGTCAACACACACACACACAGACAGACACAGACAGACACACACACACACAGACACACACACCGACAGACACACAAGACACAGACACAGACACACACACAGACACACAGACAGACTCAGACACACACACACACACATCACAGCTGGATCAGCAGATAGTGGCCAGGAGCTGTTAAAGAAATGAAGGCCCCGCTTGTAACCTTCCAAGTTGCTATCAATCCCAGTGAACATTGCGGCCTGAATCCCAGGCTTGGGATCTTTCTGTTACCTGGATGCAACTGATGACATTGATACTCGAGCTGGGCACTGAGACACACATACATACACACACAGACACTCACATTGTCCACAATCTACACTGTCCACAATCTACACTGACATCAGCAAAAATGTACATGCAAAACCTCAGTGACCACAATCTCCACCCTGTCCACAGGGTTTAGTAGGTTTTGTGGGATCAGTGTTTGACATATTCAAATTGCAGCGACATTCTCAACCGGGGAGAGAGTTAAGAATTTTAAATTAAGTAAAAAATGTAGGCCACCGCTGGAAGCTTTGCTGTTCTGGGATTAACAAGGATTCCCCCTGGGATCAGGTTAACTGGCATTCCAAAGTTACGGAGAGCTGGAATCTGAAAACTGATCACTTAGACTATATTTGGGTCCAAGTCCCAATCTTAAAATCCCTCACTCTCTCAAGAGAATAGCAGGAAAAATCTACAGATGCCGGAAATTTGAAATGGAAACAGAAAGTGCTGGAAATGTTCAGCAGATCTGGCAGCATACTTGCAGAGAGAAAAACAGTCAATAGTTTAGGCTGATGACTTTTCATTAGAACTTCACCCTGTGTATCTCTTTAATGGGCGTCAATATTTTTTTCATTCTAACTATGCAAATTCCCTTGGGCTGTTTGCTTCATGGAATGTTTAATATTAAATGTAAGTTAGTTTTGTAATGACAAACTCTAATGGCAAACGTAATAAAGTATCTCATGTACAGTCCATGAAAGTGGAGTCGCAGGTATACAGGATAGTGAAGAAGGCATTTAGTATGCTTTCCTTTACTGGTCAGTGCATTGAGCATAGGGGTTGGGAGGTCATGTTGCGACTGTACAGGACATTGGTTAGACCACTTTAGGAATACTGTGTCTAATTCAGGTCTCCCCGCTATAGGAAAGACATTGTGAAACTGGAAAGGGTTCAGAAAAGATTTACAAGGATGTTGCCAGGATTGAAGGATTTGAGCTAAAGGGAGAGGCTGAATAGACTAGGGTTATTTTCTCTAGAGCGTCGGAGGCTATGGAGTGGCCTTATAAAGGTTTACAAAATCATGAGGGGCATGGATAGGGTAAATAGGCAAAGTCTTTACCCTGGAGTGGGGGAGTCAGAACTAGAGGGCAAAGGTTTAGGGTGAGAGGGGAAAGATGTAAAAGAGACCTAGGGGGCAACTTTTTCACACAGAGGAAGTGGTGGAGGCTGTTACAATTACAGCATTTACAAGGCATCTGGATGGGTATATGAATAGGAAGGATTTGGAGGGATATGGGTCACATTCTGGCAAAAGAGACTGGATTAATTTTGGA
Source organism: Chiloscyllium plagiosum (assembly GCF_004010195.1). Taxonomy (NCBI): domain Eukaryota; kingdom Metazoa; phylum Chordata; class Chondrichthyes; order Orectolobiformes; family Hemiscylliidae; genus Chiloscyllium; species Chiloscyllium plagiosum. Next base: position 3,543,774 of record NC_057735.1, read on the forward strand.
TATCTGGTCGGCACGGACAAATTGGATCAAAGGGTTTATTTCCGTGCTGTATATCTCTATGACTTTATTTCATTTTAAGTGAAGTCAAATGTGAACTGCTGTGTAATGCACTTTCACAAATTTTAAGAATAAAGTATATTTTGGAAGAGAAGACCCTCTTGTTCCAGTGTGGTTGCAGGGCTTCTCAAAGTTACAAACATCTCCTCCTGGCTGGGACATCAGCACCTTGGTTAAAGATGCTCTTTCACCTGTCTGAAACTGGGTAGCCTTACAGTGCAAAGAGTTACCGTTGACTGAAATGTTGAAACTGGCAAATTCCAAGATATCGTGACAAACACATTAAAATGTGGAGCAGCCTCCACAAAGGTTCGATGACAAAAGTCACACAACACCAGGCTATAGTCCAACAGGTTTATTTAAAATCACATGCATTCGGAGTGCTGCTCCTTAACCAGTGTTCTTAACCCAACCACAACCTGTCAGGCCAGAAGTACCAAAGCTTATTTGACTTGAAATGTAAACAAGATATGTAAACAATAAAGGTAGTGCCAGTGTGTTTGGAGAAATGCAGTTCTCCATAATACACAAGCTTAGATCAGAGTGGTGCCCCCACCCTCCTCTCTGACCTATCACCCCCACCCCCATTCACCTATTGTACTCTTTGCTACTTTTTCCCCACCCCCACCCCCCTCTCATTTATCTCTCCACCCTGGAGGCTTCCTGCCTCTATTCCTGATGAAGGCTTTTGCCTGAAACGTCAATTTTCTTGCTCCTCAGATACTGCCTGCCCTGCTGTGCTTTTCCAGCACCACCCTGATCTAGACTCTGGTTTCCAGCAGCTGCAGTGCTTACGTTTGCCTAGGTGATATATAGGGGTTGGGAGGTCATGTTGGGACTGTACAGGACATTGGTTAGACCACTTTAGGAATACTGTGTCTAATTCAGGTCTCCCTGCTATAGGAAAGACATTGTGAAACTGGAAAGGGTTCAGAAAAGATTTACAAGGATGTTGCCAGGATTGAAGGGTTTGAGCTAAAGGGAGAGGCTGAATAGACTAGGGCTATTTTCCCTGGAGCATCGGAGGCTATGGAGTGGCCTTGTACTGTATGTCATGTGTCATCTATCTCCAACAAGTTCACATTATGAGTTCGAAAGGTGCTCAATAATTGGTGACTCTTATAATGGCAACTACATCATAACGTGAATAGGAAGTATGAGATGGACACCAAGGCTTCTGGCAACATCAGGAATTTCACAGATCACTGTGATGTGGGTTACGATGGTGATACGATAAAGTGAGGAGAGGTGAATCAACTAACCTCTTTTCAACAAATATTTAATCCTTTAATATATGTCCAGATGTGCTATCGCACACAACCAGAAAGCTTTTCACCATCACCGTAATACCTTTGGCATCTTTTATCTATTAACCACCAACATTACATCACAAAACAGAAACAGAAATTGCTGATAAAGCTGATTTCTCTCCACAGATGCTGCCAGACCTGCTGAGCTTTCCCAGCAATTTCTGTTTCTGTTTCTGATTTACAGCATCTGCAGTTCTTTCGGTTTTTAATTTACCATTAAATCCTACGTGGTTCCAACTTTTCAATTTACATGCAGGGCCCATTAAAGGCAATAACACCAAAGGTGAGAGGGAGAGGGGGAGAGCGAAATCAAAGTGGAGTTGGAAGGGGAGATAAGACAGTTTGTTTTTGGAGAGAGAGGTGGGCACCACAAGAGACATTGTGTGTGTTGATGGACACTGTGTTTCATTTCCAACAACTCTCAGGCACAAACAATCGGAAACTATGACACCCACAACAAAGTGTTCATGTTCTTTTGCAGCTATATAAATCAACATATCACTAGCTAGCTCACACAAAGTGTTAAGAAGCCAGTTACAAGTAAAAATAGAATTTTATTGCTCATTAACCCCAAGAAAGCAAATGAAGTTTCAACATTTGATGCACACAAACATATGTAGAAAGGAACAAAGTCGTACAGTAATATAGACATGCAGCCCAGAAACAGACTCTTCGGTCTGGCTCGTCCATGCCGATCAGATATCCTAACCTAATCTAGTCCCATTTGCCAGCATTTGGCCCATACCTCTCTAAACTAGTCATATTCATATACCCATCCAGATGCCTTTTAAATGTTTAATTGTAACAGCTTCCACCACTTTCTCTGGCAGCTCATTCCATACAGTCATCACCCTCTGAGTGAAAATGTTGTCCCTTAGGCCCCTTTTGAATTAGAGCCATAGGGTCATAGAGACGTACTGCATGGAAACAGACCCTTCGGTCCAACCTGTCCATGCCAACCAGATATCCCAACCCATTCTAGTCCCACCTGCCAGCACCCGGCCCATATCCCTCCAAACAATTCCTCTTCATATACCCATCCAAATGCCTCTTAAATGTTGCAATTGTAC
>NC_057735.1:3549305-3553211 GCF_004010195.1 Chiloscyllium plagiosum
TTTTGCCCTCCTGATTTCCCTCTTAAGTATACTCCTACTTTCTTTATACTCTAAGAATTCACTTGATCTATCCTGTCTATACCTTACATATGCTTCCTTCTTTTTCTTAACCAAACCCTCAATTTCTTTAGTCATCCAGCATTCCCTATACCTACCAGCTTTCCCTTTCACCCTGACAGGAATATACTTTCTCTGGATTCTTGTTATCTCATTTCTGAAGGCTTCCCATTTTCCAGCCATCCCTTTACCTGCAAACATCTGCCTCCAATCAGCTTTCGAAAGTTCTTGCCTAATACCGTCAAAATTGGCCTTTATCCAATTTAGAACTTCAACTTTTAGATCTGGTCTATCCTTCTTCATCACTATGTTAAAACGAATAGAATTATGGTGGCTGGCCCCAACGTGCTCCCCCACTGACACCTCAATCACCTGCCCTGCCTTATTCTTGCCCTCTCACCTTAAACCTATGCCCTCTAGAATCCCCACAGAATCATAGAATCCTGACAGTGTGGAAACAGGCTCTTCATCCCAATAAGTCCACACCAACCCTCCGAAGAGTATCCCACACAGACCCGTTCCCCTACCCTATTATTTTACATTTACCCTGAGTAATGCATCAAACATCCCTGAATACTATGGGCAACTTAGCGTGGTCAATTCGCCTGACCTGCACAACTTTGGACTGTGGTAGAAACCAGAGCACCCAGAGGAAACCCACACAGACATGGGGAGAATGTGCAAACCCCACATGGACAGTTGCTCGAGGGTGGAATCAGAGGATTGAATAAGGTGTACAGTGAGAGCCTTTTTCCTCGGAAGGTGATGGCTAACAGGAGAGGACATAGCTTTAAATTGAGGGTGATAGATATAGGACAGATGTCAGAGGTAGTTTTTTAACTCAGAGAGTAGTAGGGGTGTGGAATGCCTTGCTTGCAACAGTAGTGGACTCGCCAACTTTTCGGGCATTTAAATCGCCTTTGGATAAACATACGGATGATAATGGAATAATGTAGGTTAGATGGACTTTGGATTGGTTTCACAGGTCTGCGCAACATTTGAGGGCTGAAAGGCCTGTACTACGCTGTAATGTTCTATGTTCTCGCCTTATAGTTCAAACACTCCAACCTCGGCAACATTCTCGTAAATCCTTTCTGAAAGCATTCAAGTTTCACAATATCCTTCCTATAACATGGAGACCAGAATTGAATGCAATATTCCAAAAGTGGCCTAACCAATGTCCTGTACAGCCCCAACATGACCTCCCAACTCCAATACTCAATGCACTGACCAATAAAGGAAAGCATACCAAACACCTTCTTCACTATCCTGTCTACATGCAACTTCACTTTCAAGGAACCATGAACCTGCACTCCAAGGTTTGGCAACACTCCCAGGACCTTACCGTTAAGGGCATAAGTCCTACCCAAATTCAACCTATCTAAATGCAGCAGCTCACATTTATCTTCATTAAACTCCATCTGTCACTCCTCAACCCATTATAACCATCTGATCGAGATCCTGTTGTACTCTGTGGTAACCTTCTTCGCTGTCCTCTACATCTGTAATTTTGGTGTCACCTGCAAACTTACCAACCATACCTCCTATGTTCTCTTCCAAATCATTTATATCAATGACAAAATGCAGTGATCTTTACAGCATGCTGCTGGTCACAAGCCTCCAGTTGGAAAAGCAATCCTCCACCACTAGCCTCTGTCCCCTACCTTTGAACCAATGTTGTATCCTAATGGCTAGTTCTCCCTGTATATAAAAGAGAAGATGAAGGAATATGGAATTTAAAGTCCGCAGGGTGACCCCAGCACTGCAAATTGTTAACCTGACACCGTAGTTAGTTAGTGGTGTCCTGGAATTGCAACAATATGAATATTGCAGATGTCTTTAAATTCTTGCTGTTAAGGAGTTTCTCCAACTTTTGTTGTCAGTGTTTGCTTTGTCCTTACTGAGCAAAACAAGAGAAAGACTGTCATCCAGTTCTTCTGTTATAAATTAATCTCTTGGGCTAAACCAAAGCAGTTGCCTGAAATACAGCTCACTCACGCATTTCTGTGCCTGGGCTATTTTGTTTTTCTCAAAACTGGACAACTGCAATTGAGTCTTTCATCTACAATATGTGAAATATATCAAACAGCTGTAATTTAAAAATAAGAGATACAAGTTTCTTCATACCTGACTGGTTTCATTCCCTCTCAATAGAAGTGTGTGTGACACGGAGAGAGCCCTAGAAACCAAGCTCATTCAGGAGTCACCATATGTGTTTGTTATCTAAGATGAAAGAAACTAAGATCAGGTTTCATCAATAAACAAGAAATCAAAAATGTATTTATTATTAATAAATATTTTTAATAAGTCTCAATAATGGCGGATGATGCGCTGTACATGGAGATTGGTGGGGTGGTAGGTGAGGACCAGTGGGGTTCTGTCCTGGTGGCGGTTGGAGGGGCGGGGCTCAAGGGCGGAGGAGCGGGAGGTGGAGGAGATGCGGTGGAGGGCACCGTCGACCACGTTGGGGGGGAAATTGCGGTCCTTGAAGAAGGGGGCCATCTGTGTTGTACGTATTTTGAACTGGTCCTCCTGGGAGCAGATGCGGCGGAGACGAAGGAATTGGGAGAATGGGATGGCGTTTTTACAGGGGGCAGGATGGGAGGAGGTGTAGTCCAGGTAGCTGTGGGAGTCGGTAGGTTTGTAGTAGATGTCCGTGTTGATTCGGTCGCCTGAGATAGAAACAGAAAGGTCTAGGAAGGGGAGGGAGGATCAGGTTTTATCAATAAACAAGAAATCAAAAATGTATTTATTATTAATAAATATTTTTAATAAGTCTCAATAATTACCAAGAGACAAACTTAAACTATACCTCTTAACATCCAAACACACACACAGACACACAGAGACAGACACATATACACACACAAAAACACACAGAGACAGACACACAGAGACAGACACACACAAACATACACACACACAGACAGAGACACACACAGACATTCATTCACAAACAAGGTAATTCTGCAGAAATATCTTGGGTAGAAACTATAACAAAAGGGAACAAAGACCATAAGATGTAGAACCAGAGGTAGGCCATTCAGCCCATAAAATCTGCTCCACTCAGCTCTGATAATCCTCAACTCCACTTTCCTACATTTTCCCCATAACCCTTGGCTCGCTTAGTAATGAAAAATCTGTCTATCTCAGTCTTGAATATACTTCATAACCCAATCTCAGGATACTGAAAGAGGCAAGGGAAGAGTTTGCTAGGGCCTTAACAGAGACCTTTGTGTCCTCTTTAGCACAGATGAGGTCCCAGAAGGTTAGAGAATAGCCAATGTTGTTCCTTTGTTTAAGAAGTTGAAACTTTATTGCTGGAACAGCACAGCAGGTCAGGCAGCATCCAGGGAACAGGAGATTCGACGTTTCGGGCACAGGCCCTTCTTCAGATTCCTGAAGAAGGGCCTGTGCCCGAAACGTCGAATCTCCTGTTCCCTGGATGCTGCCTGACCTGCTGTGCTGTTCCAGCAATAAAGTTTCAACTTTGATCTCCAGCATCTGCATCTCCAGCAACTTTGATCTCCAGCATCTCACTTTCTCCTTTGTTTAAGAAGGCCAACAGGAATAATCCAGGAAATTATAGAATTCCACGATAAAGAATACCACAGTTTCACTACCATCTGAAAGAAGAAATTCCTCCCCATCTCTGTCTTTATCAATGTGTAACTTCACTGGTTAAAATTCTGGGAAAAAGACTCTGACTTGGGACGGCACGGTGGTTCAGTGGTTCACAGCACCAGAGACCCGGGTTCAATTCCCGCCTCGGGCAACTGTCTATGTGAAGTTTGCACATTCTCCCTGCATCTGTGTGGGTTTCCTCCCACAGTCCAAAGATGTGCAGGT
>NC_057735.1:3553280-3565180 GCF_004010195.1 Chiloscyllium plagiosum
TGTGGACTTGTTGGGCTGAAGGGCCTGTTTCCACACTGTAAGTAATCTAATCTAATCTATCCACCTTATTCATGCAGCTCATAATCTTATATACTTCCATCAGGTATTCCCTCATCCTCAGATGCCCTAGTGAAAAGTATACAAGATTGTCCAACCTCTCCTTATATCTAATACAGTCCAATCCAGGAAACATCCTGGTAAATCTCCTTCTGCTCCCTCTCCAAAGGCTCCACATCCTTCCTATAATGTGGTGACCAGATCTGCACATAATAGTCCAAATGTGGCCGAACGGAAGTTTTATGCAGCTGCAGCATGACTGCCAACTTTTATAGTCAAGAGTGTGGTGCTGGAAAAGCACAGCAGGTCAGGGAGCATTCAAGGAGCAGCAAAATCAACATTTCGGGCAAAAGTCCTTCATCAGGAATCAGGGCTCATCCCTCCACAACTACCCTGCCTTCTGTGACCAAGTGGATTTTGTATCCAACTTACCAATTCACCATGGATCCCATGTGATTTAATCTTCTGCAACCAGCCTACCAGGAGGGACCTTGTCAAATACAGTCCATGTAGTCTACATACACTACTGTATCCTCAATCATTTTCATAATTTCCTTAAAAAAGCCTAATAAAATTTGTATAACAAGATCTTCCTTGTACAAAGCTATGCTGACTACCCCTAACAAGTCCTTTCTTTTCCAAATGGTCAGTGAGAACGAATTGGACTGAAGTGTCTGTTTCAGTGCTGTATGACTCTATGACTCTAAATGCGAGTAAACCCTCCCCAATAATTGCTCAAACTGATGCAAGGCTTACCTTGCCTATAACGTCCTGCATTATCCCTGTTGCCCTTCTTAAACAAAGGACGAACATTGACTATTCTTCAGTTTTCTGAGACCTCATTTGTAGCAAAGTTCTCTATCAAGGCCTCAGCAATCTCCTCCCTTGCCTCCTTCAGTATCCTGAGCTAGATCCCATCAGGTGCTGGGGACTTATCTACTGTCATGTTTTTCGAGGGTCAGTGCACACTTAATGGGTCAAATGGCCCCTTTTTCCACTGTAGGAAATCTATGGTTCTAGCTCTGATTCTGTGTTCATTAACTTGGCCCTGCCTGTTTGTCCTATTAGATTTAATTTCTCCTCAAACACTCCACATGCTGGCCTACTGCTCCCTCTATCTGTGCCCCTGACTATAAAGTCCCTTATCATTACTGCCTGCCTACACTTCAACCTTCCCTACTGTATAACAGAGCCAGTTGTGGTGCCACTGATCTGACTGTGGCTACTGCTGCTTTCCCCTGAGAGGCTATCTCTCCCTGAACAGTATTCAACACAGTATATAGCTGCTTGAAAGGGGACTGGCCACAGGGGACTCCTGCACTGCCTGCCTGTTCCTCCTGGTGGTCACCCATCTATCTGGCTAAATCTCTGGTGTGACCACATCTCTGAGACTCTTATCCATAAAGCTTTCTGCCTCCTACATGCTCCTCAGTGAGCACATTTGCCACTCTAAGCAATCCACACAGTCTGAGAAGAGCTGCAGGTGGACATACTTCCTGCCATCAGAGTTGCCAGGGCCATTTGACTTCTCCCATATCTCACAGGAAGGGGATACCATGACACCTACCCCACTAGTAATTAGTGGATTAAGAGAAAAGACCTTACCTTACCTTCATGCTGCTCTCCCTCCTCAGCAAAGCCTGACACTCATTAAATCCTACACTTTGACCTCAACAGCAGCACTTTGACCTCACAGCCCTTCTTCAAAGCAGTCACTGAAGCTAGAGTATGACTTTCTTTTATATGCTGCTAATAAGAAGGAAAATCTCTCCCAGAATCCTTCTCAGTCACTTGTCACTATGCTCTCTGATGGTCCTTTTATTTGCCAAGGATCTCTCTTCCTTGGATTCTTTCCACTCTTCACGGGTGGCACAGGGTGATCGGTATACTAACTACAAAGTCTCTTCGTGACAGCTTAAAGGCTAGAGCTTACAGCAACTGATGAGGGAAAATAAGGTGGCTTTTGTTAGGTTTTAGCTATTTTAATGGAGAGAAAGACATGCCATCTGCCCTTTAGAAAAGACCCAAAGACTTCTGCCCGTATTGCTCACACCCACAAGTTCAGTTACCCAGGAGCCAATCATATAATTGTTGCCAAGCTGCTGGCCTTTGGCAATCACATCTGGTCACAACTCCACAAATCAACCACCAAACCTATTGCCAACCAAATCTCACTTTGTATATATCCCTGGTCAAAAAGGGTGGTACTAGAAAAACACAGCAGGTCAGGCAGCATCTGAGGAGCAGGAGAGTCGACGTTTCAGGCATAAGCCCTTCATCAAGAACGTTCCTGATGAAGGGCTTAAGCCCGAAACATCGACTCTCCTGCTCCTCAGATGCTGCCTGACCTGCTGTGTTTTTCTAGTACCACGCTTTTCAACTCCGACTCTCCAGCATCTGCAATCCTCACTTTCTCCTAAATACATCCCTGGAAACAACCTCTCCCACCACTTGAGCAAAAAGCAGTGTAAACACAACTCACGGTGAGTTTCACTAACTTACTCTTTGAAAATGCAGCAATCCCTTCCTCAGTTTTTTGCTGTAACACATTTGAGTGCACAATCAAAAATACAGAAACTTTAAAAACTCAGCTTTCCAAAATCTCTTTCCTTTTTTCTTGTTGGAACGCCAGCTCTGATCTCTTTAGTGCCAATTTTTATTTATCTGGTTCAGTATTCTCAATGTCCACTTCTAAATGTATTACATATGAAATAAATAGAAAAGATAGATATGATAAAAATCAATTAGGAGTGGAGCAGGCCATTAGCTAGAATGTCAAAGCTATAACTTCTTTAGCTTTTAGCATTTCCCCTGTGACAGATGCTAAGATAACTGGCCTGTCGTTTCTTGCTTCTTATCTGCCTTTTTTTTGAATAAAGGAGTTACATTCACTCTCTTGCAACCTAATGGACTTGCTCCCCCAAGGGAGTTTTGAAAAATTGAAACCAATGCATCAATCCCCATCAGTCTGCAATTCCAACAATTTTCTGAGGAATAATTCTCTCGTGATTAGCTCCTCCCTCTGTTTAATTTCCTGGTTAATTTCTGCTTCTGGGATGTCAATGATGTTAAGTAAAAACCAATCAGTTCAGCTGAAATGAGTCTAAAGTTTAGACTACATACACCAGAGGTGCTTGGGAGGTGCCACCTGATGAAGGAGCGGGACTCCGAAAGCTAGTGCTTCCAAATAAACTTGTTGGACTATAACCCGGTGTTGTGTGATTTTTAACTTTGCCAGAAGTGATTTGCAGCTGAAAATGTGTTGCTGGAAAAGCACAGCAGGTCAGGCAGCATCCAAGGAACAAAAGAATCAACGTTTCGGGCATAAGCCCTTCTTCAGGTTCAGCTCTGATCTCCAGCATCTGCAGACCTCACTTTCTCCCAGAAGTGATTTGCAGGCTACTCAGCTATTGACAGCTGATTATATCCTCAAAGAATATTTCAACAGGATATCTTCCTGGCTCAAAGTAGATGGGAGTGAAAGACCAAATCAGCACCTGCCTCGGAATGTTTCAGCTGCCCTCAAGGCCAGCCTGAAGCACGGGATAGAAACACTGGTGGCACATCCAACTGAAGGAATTTCTGAAAAACAGAAAAATGCATTAAGAAGACCAAGAAACTATGCTCTGAGGAGCTGGAAGCTGATGATAAGCAAGAAAAAGCAGAAGAGGCAGTCATCACAGAACAGCAGAACAAAAAGCATGATAAGAATCAAAAAGCAGAACAAGAAGATACTGTGGAAGATACTTGAACTGAAAATGTGTTGCTGGAAAAGTGCAGCAGGTCAGGGAGCATCCAAGGAGCAGGAGAATCGACGTTTCGGGCATGAGCCCTTCATCAGGAAGATACTTAAAGTCAGGTACATAGGTCATGTTCTGGAGAAGAGTCACCCGGCCTGAAACATTGACTCTGATTTCTTTCCACAGGTGCTGCCAGACCTGCTGAGCTTTTCCAGCAATTTCTATTTTTGTTACATAAGTCATGTACTAACAGTGAGAGGACTTCTCCAGAAGTTAAGAGGTGCAGTAACTAATAGATGTGAAAGCTGTTGGAACTGTGAGCTCTCTAACAAAGTTCTTGCTGAATTTGTCATCAGTGTGTGATCATCCATGTATAATTTGGATAACTTGTAATTTCAAATGATAACACAAGCTTTGTTTTTAATGAAAAGGGAGATGCTTGCAGAAAACTATTTTTACAAAATGGCTTACCATAATCAAGTGACTTCTATCTCTATTGTAAAAGCTGTCACTTTAGTTTGTGGAAGAAATTAAACACATTACATGAAACAAAGAGTAATGAGATCCTTCAGAATGCTGCATACTGTGCTGAAAGAATTTTAATTGTACTGCAGTTTATGTAAAGTCATATTTAAATTGTTATGCCATGGTCTTTTCCAAATCATATCAGCAAGGTATATTTTTTCAGAGAATAGAACTCTCAGTTTGATTTATTTATCTCAGAGTGAAGGGATGACCCTTTAGAACTGAGATGAGTCATAGAGTCATAGAGATGTACAGCATGGAAACAGACCCTCCGGTCTAACCCGTCCATGCCGACCAGATATCCCAACCCAATCTANNNNCCAATCTAGTCCCACCTGCCAGCACCCGGCCCATATCCCTCCATACCCTTCCTATTCATATACCCATCCAGATGCCTTTTAAATGCTGTAATTGTACCAGCCTCCACCACTTCCTCTGGCAGCTCATTCTATACACATACCCTGTGTGTAAAAAGTTGCCCCTTAGGTCTCTTTTATATCTTTCTCCTCTCACCCTAAACCTATGCCTTCTAGTTCTGGACTCCCCCACCCCAGGGAAAAGACTTTATCTATTTACCCTACCCATGCCCCTCATGATTTTGTAAACCTCTATAAGGTCACCCCTCAGCCTCACCAGAATTGCACGCAATTTTCCTAACCAATGTCCTGTACAGCCGCAACATGACCTCCCAACTCCTGTACTCAATACTCTGACCACTATCCTATCTACCTGTGACTAAAATTAACAATGAACTTTAACATTATTGTTATGAAGATGTGGGTATTCTGTATCTTTAAGAGAGTTAAAAGCAACAGGACTACCCCCTGATGGAACCAGGTGTTCTGAAAGAAATATAATGTTAATTTGGTCAAACAACTTGATTAGGTAACTTGGTTGCCTGGAAACAACAAAACTGTTTTGAATTAGGCCAATCAGTTTAAATTATGCCCCAAGAAAAATACCAAACTCCAATCCAGTTTGAATTGAATATATTGAAAATCTTAATAGTCAATGACACAATCTGATGTTTTGAGGGTATATGACTGGGGAAAATTGGATATTTGAGAGGAGAACTGACAAGTCCTATTGAAGTGGGAGATGGCACGGGTCAGGGTGACACTAGGCACAAGGACACAAAAGATGGCCGCTAAGCCATAAATTGGCTACTTGACACACAAGGTGGCTGCCAGATCACAACATGGAGAGAGATGGCAGAGCAAACACAGACACTGCCTGAGGCAACCAGGATGCCAGCACAATGCACTCATAACCTAGTTGATTAGCTTAAGGCAGGTGGGAGAGAGAATACACATGATAGCATATACTGCCCGCTGAATTGTCTGGGTCCAACCAGCACCTTTGATAGAAATGCTACCAGTTTGATACGGACTCAATATGAAATGTTAATAGCCAGGGCTGCAGTAATCGTCCTTCTCAGGAAAAGCGATTAGCACCCATTACTACAGTAATGGAGTTCTGTGCAGACATTGAAACTGACAACGTCTGCACTGAAACTGACAACGAACACAGTGAAATTAACAAAGGCTGCGCTGGAACTGACAATGACTGCACTGAAAATATCAACGATTCTGCAATGCTTACAATAAATAAACTATGTTACAGAGACAATAACCTCATCACTGATCTATTGTATTACAGAATGTATAAACGTATCTTGACATGTGCTCCGGGTTGAGAGAAGACTCTCAGCTGGCCACTGTGCTGTTGGTGTGTCTCTCTCTCCCCGGAGCTCCGGTATTTCCTTGTACAATAAACTTTGTCGTTGAACCCTGACTCTGACTCCCAGGCTGGTGATTTTCCCCACAACACTAGCATGCAGACTGCTTGAAAATAAATCTCTTTTAAAAGTCCATTTTCGATCAGTAACCTGTAACACAGTAATTCCTAACACGGGGAAAAGAAGACACAAGAAGATCTGAAGACAAGAACCTACAGCTGCCTGGTTTTGAGACAAGAAATATTGTTTTGTAAATCTTCATTGGGAGTTTTATTGGACGAGTATTATAGAAGGGAAGGTAACAGATATGTTAGAGAAAGAAATTATAAATAGTGGTTAGTTAATTATTGTCTGTTATACTTTAAGAAATAAAGTTGTTAATTTTTACTTTACGTAGTTCTTGGCCTCTTGAACTTTTACAGATTACTGCAGAAGATAAATCTTTTCTGTGTTGCTGGTTTTAAATTAAGCAGGAGGGTTTACCCCCGTGTCATAACAGTTTGGAAGCTCATCTGGGATTTGAACTGGTTTAGACAGATTTGGGGGTATAAAAAATCCCAACACTTGCAGGTTAGTGTCCTAGAGCTTTAAATAAAACGTAGGTGAGATAATTTGTTTAATTTTGGTGACTTGGGGTTGATTAAATAATAAGTGAGAGAAATGGCTCTTAAAATTGCTAAAGAGGTTCTTTGATTTGAAGATGATTCTCAAATTTTCCAAGAAAGCTGAAGAGGAAAGAAAAAGGCCATATGTTTAGAATTAGCAAAGAAGTTAGATTTGGCTTTAACCAAGGACAAAAGTAAAGCTGAAATTGTGAGGGAATTACTCAAACACTTCGGTGTGTCAGAGAAACAGACAAGTGCAGTCGAGGGAGAAAAACTTAAATTACAGTTGAGGAAAATGGAGTTAGAAGATAAACAAAAAGAGAGAGGGAGTGAGGAAAAAGAGAGAGAGAAGGTTCTTGGCTGAGCAAAGAGAGAGAGAAGAAAGGGAGAGAGAAAGAGGGAGAGAATTTGAACTTGAGAAGTTGCGACTTAGTCAGCAAAGTCAAGTTAACAGGATGGAGATTAAAAGGGAAGGTAGTGATATATATAAATATGTCAAAACTCTGCCACATTTTGATGAGAAACATTTTGAAGCCTTCTTTATTTCATTCGAAAAATCAGCTAGGCAGATGGAGTGGTCTCAGGATTTATGTGTAATGCTAGTTCAGACTAAACTGGTAGGCAGAGCGATGAGATATCTGCCATGATGTCAGATGAGGTGTCAAGAGATTATGAAGAGGTTAAACAGACTGTTTTTAAGTGCTAATGAATTGGTACCAGAAGCATATAGACAGTGGTTCAGAAACACAAAGAAGGAACCAGATCAGACTTATGTTGAGTTCAAAAGAATTAACCACAGTCATTTTGATCAATGGGTGCATGCTTTGAAAATAGATAAGGCCTTTGAGGCTCTAAGAGAGATTATTCTGCTGGAGGAGTTTAAAACCCCACTTACAGAGATGGTAAGAATTTGCGTGGAGGAACAGAAAGTTCAGGAAGTGAGAAGGGCAGCAGAATTAGCAAATGAGTACATGTGGGTGCATAAGATAAGCTTCCGGCCAGAATTTCATCCTGTGAGGGATAGAAATTGGGTGAAAGGGAGATCCTACACTATGAAACCAAGAGTAGGGAGCACTGGTAAGAATTTACCACAGGATAAAAAAGAAGCCCGAGAGGGTGGACAGGAGGTGAAAGGCTTCAAGTGTTTCCACTGGGGTAAAGTGGGACACATAAAGTAACAGTGCTGATCCTTCATGAAAGGCATTGTAGGAAAAGGTGTGGTAAAAGAAGCTAAGCCAGTGGCAATAGTGAAGGTAGCTGAAAATGTGTTACTGGAAAAGCGCAGCAGGTCAGGCAGCATCCAAGGAGCAGGAGAATCGACGTTTCGGGCGTGAGCCCTTCTTCAGGAAATCCTGATTGATTTCCTGAAGAAGGGTTCATGCCCGAAACATCGATTCTCCTGCTCCTTGGATGCTGTCTGACTTGCTGCGCTTTTCCAGCAACACATTTTCAGCTCTGATCGCCAGCATCTGCAGTCCTCACTTTCTCCTTTTGCAATAGTGAAGGTAGTAAAGGAAACCCCAAGAAGAGTTGAGGAGCTGCAGGAGAGTGCACAGCCCAGGCAGGAGCTGGGTATGGGCTTAGTACCTGGTTGCTACAAAGAATTAGACACTGTGGGTGAGGTTTACTCAGAAAGAACTGGGGGAGAAGGACAAGAAGTTACAATTTTGAGAGATACAGAATCTAACCAGTCTCTGATAGTAAGGGATGAGCGAAAATGCACTCTTTTTGATCTGTTACCCGAGAGTGTGGTAATTTGTGGGATAGATTAACAGAAATTTAGCATTCCCCTATGTCAGGTCAGTTTGGAGTGCCAACTTAAGACTGGGGAAGTTACGTTGGGAGTGATTGATGGAGTGTCAGTTCCAGGAATTCAGTTTGTTCTTGGGAATGATTTGGCAGGATCCAAGGTGGGAGTGACACTCCTTGTTGTGGAAAAGCCCAAGGAAAACCAAGAAGCTGAGGAGTTAAAACAGAATTATCCTGGTATTCTCCCAGGCTGTGTGGTAACCAGATCCCACTATCATAAGTCAGAGCACGAAGCAAAAAGTAAAGAGAAAGCTGAAGGAGTTGAGGTTCAGTTAGTGGATACCCATGTTGACGTAATGGTGCAGGAAAAACCTAAACAGGCAGAGGGTCAGACAGAA
The DNA here is from genome assembly GCF_004010195.1 of Chiloscyllium plagiosum. Classification (NCBI taxonomy): domain Eukaryota; kingdom Metazoa; phylum Chordata; class Chondrichthyes; order Orectolobiformes; family Hemiscylliidae; genus Chiloscyllium; species Chiloscyllium plagiosum. The sequence goes on from NC_057735.1 coordinate 3,562,093, forward strand.
GTTTTTAATCCTGAAAGTTAAGAGACTTGTAACAGCAAGACAAGATGATAAAAGGTATATATGTGGATGCGTACTCTGAAACGAAGGCAGAGAATATATTCTGGAGGGTTATTATCTGAAAGATAGAACTCTCAGACAGATAAGGAGACCACGTCAGGTTAGTGCAGAGGAGAAAGCTAGTGTGCTTCCAATTAAACCTGTTGGACTATAACCTGGTGTTGTGTGATTTTTAACTTTGTACACCCCAGTCCAACACCAGCATCTCCAAATCATCAGAAATAGGTAGAAGTGTGCCAGATTATGTTGCTGATAGCATACAGACAGGAGGTGTTACCTGTAGGAGGTCACGTCGGGGTACGAAAGACTCAGGCTAAGGTATGCCTGAGATGCACAAGGATGTGGTTAAATTTTGCCGTTAGTGTCATACGTACCGAATAGTAGGTAAGCCACAGGCAGTAATAAATTTAGCATCTTTGTTACCAATTCTCATATTTGAAGAACCTTTCACGTGGGTTATAATTGATTGTGTAGGTCCCCTCCCGAGAACTAAAAGTGGGAACCAATACTTGTTCACCATAATGGATGTGTCTACCAGATTTCCGGAGGCAATTCCATTATGAAGTATCAAGGGAAAAAGGATAATAGAGGAGTTAGTAGCTTTCTTCACACAGTATGGGCTACCCAGAGAGATTCAGTCTAAGGGTCAAATTTTATTGCTAGGCTGTTTAAGGAGGTTATGGATAGCTTAGGTATGCAGCACTTTAAATCCAGTGGGTATCATCCTGAATCCCAGGGAGCTTTAGAAAGGTGGCATCAGACCCTGAAGACCGTGTTGAGAGCATACTGTCAGGATTGCCCGAATGATTGGAATAAAGGTATCCCACTTGTATTGTTTGCCATTAGAGATGCCCCAAATGAGTTGAAACTTTATTGCTGGAACAGCACAGCAGGTCAGGCAGCATCCAGGGAACAGGAGATTCGACGTTTCGGGCACAGGCCCGAAGAAGGGCCTGTGCCCGAAACGTCGAATCTCCTGTTCCCTGGATGCTGCCTGACCTGCTGTGCTGTTCCAGCAATAAAGTTTCAACTTTGATCTCCAGCATCTGCAGACCTCACTTTCTCCTCGAAGATGCCCCAAATGACTCTACTCAGTTTACTCCCTTTGAGTTAATATTCGGTCATGAAGTGAGAGGCCCATTGAAATTAATTAATGAAAAATTGACAGGACCAAAGTCGGAAATCTCACACTTACATTATGTATTGGAGGTGAGGGAGAGATTAAATAGAATAGGTGAGTTAGCTAAACAGCACCTAAAGAGGGCACAGTATAGAATGAAACAAGTGGCAGGCAAAAGCTCTAAGATTCAGATGTTTTCCCGAGGGGATAGTATGTTAGTACTTTTACCAGTGGTAGCAGATCCCTTCAAAGCCAGGTTTAGTGGTCCCTATCAAACTGAGGAAAAGTTGAGTCAGGTGAACTATTTAGTAAAGATGCCAGATAGGGAAAAAAGCTATCAGGTATGTCATGTGAACGTGTTGAAATTGTATTATACTAGACAGAAAGAACTGGAGAAACAGGTGTTAGTTACTGCCTTGCAGAGTGAGGAATCAAATCCAGGTGATGTGGATTTTGAGGTGCCTCAAAGTAGATTAAAATCTGAAGAAGTCCTTCAGGAATGGGATAGATTAGTAAGCTATCTGTCTCAGGAGCATAGAACAGAGTTGAAAGATTTATTACTACAGTACAAGGGCATATGTAAGAATCAGATGGGGAGGACGAATACATGAAGTAGACATAGGGAATACTGCTCCAATAAAACAACATCCTTATCGGCTTAATCCTTTCAAAGACAGACAGGTGCAGATGGAGATGGAGGCCATGTTCGACGAGAACATCATCAAACCAATCCAGAGTGCATGGAGTTCACCAATTGTCTTAGTTCCCAAACCAGACGGGATTCAATGATTCTGCATGGATTATTGGAAGGTCAACACCATTACAAAATCGGACTCATATCCAATTCCTAGATTGGAGGACTGTATTGAGAATGTCGGACTAGCCAGTTACATCACTAAGTTGAAATTAATGATTGGTTATTGGCAGGTACCTTGAGTTGGCGAAAGAAATTTCTGTGTTTGTAACCCCAAATGGGCTATATCAATTTAAAGTGATGCCTTTTGGAATGAAGAACGCACCCGCCACATTCTAAAGACTCATGAACAGAGTTGTGGCTGGGTTAACAAACTGTGCAGTCTATTTGCATGATGTAGTGGTCTTTAGTAAGTCCTGGAAAGATCACATGGTACAGTTGGCAGAGCTCTTTGAATGACTACGAGAAACAAAACTGGTGATAAACTTAAATAAAATGGAATTCGCGAAAACAGAGGTGACGTTCTTGAGACATAACATCAGTAATGGAAGGTTGACCCCGACAGAATGCAAAGTCGAAGGCCATGGAGGAATTTCTGCAACCAACCTCGAAGAAAGAGGTGCTTCAATTCTTAGGACTCAGTGGATTCTATCCAGACCAGTGAGCCTTACTTCTGTTGTAGGAAAGGTTTTTGAAAGGATTACAAGAGATAAGATTTATAATCATCTAGCAAGCAACAATTGGGTAGGTCAGTTGACGTGGTGTACATGGACTTCAGTAAAGCCTTTGATAAAGTTCCACATGGTAGGCTGTTGGAGAAAATGCAGAGGCAGGAAATTGAGGGTTATATAGTAGTTTGGATTAGAAACTGGCTTTCTGAAAGAAGGCAGCAAGTGGTGGCTGATGGAAAATATTCAGTCTGGAGTCCAGTTACTAGTGGTGTGCCACAAGGATATGTGTCGGGACCAGTACTGTTTGTCATTTTTATAAGTGACTTAGACACAGGCATCGGTGGATGGATTACTAAATTTGCAGATGACACTAAAGTCGGTGGAGTAGTGGACAGTGTGGAAGAATGTTGCAGGTTGCAGGGGGACTTGGATAAACTGCAGAATTGGGCTGAGAGGTGGCAAATGGAGTTCAATTCAGATAAATGTGAGGTGATGAACTTTGGGAAGAATAACAGGAAAGCAGAGTACTGGGTCAATGGAAAGATT
>NC_057735.1:3569533-3577059 GCF_004010195.1 Chiloscyllium plagiosum
CTGGTTTTCAGGGGGCTGCTTGTTTTGGGTGGGGGGGTATGTTGAAGAAGGGGGCTGCTTGACTGAGTGCATTTGGAGTAAGTTCATGGATTGTTTCAACTGAGACTGGGGATGATGTAGGTTGTTTGGAAAGCTGACTCAGTAGGTGAGATGGGAGGCAAAATGTAGTGATGGGAGAAAATTGGTTTAATCTTGGAAGGATTGAAGGCTGGAAGTAAGTTTGTGGGGGGGAGGTTTGGTGATTGTATGTTTGGGGTAGTGGGGTTCCCAGGATGTTTGCAGTTCTTGGTAGAGTTTGGTGAATTACTGCATTATATATTCTGTGTGAATGTGATTAACCTCTACTATTTATCATTAAACTCTTTTTGAACTCAATTTGACAAACTGTCTGAAATTTTGGTCACTGTCTCGTGACTGCAGAGAGGGTTTCTGTTGAGTTTTGACTTACCCAAGCATCCAATACCAGCAAGTATGAGTAGCTGCTGGTATGTAAAGTGGAATAGGTGTTTCAGATTTGGGTCAGTTGGTGGAAGCTGATCTTGTTAAAAGTACTAGTTTAATGCCTCATCTTTCCTCTTAATCTAGTGCTTTTAATGAGTTTTTGCCTGTCACTTCCAATTCTGATAAAATAAATCTGCCTTTTGTTCCCTCTAAGTAGATGTCCTGATTTTCTAATTCTCAAATGCTGTTCAGATCCTTGTAGCTTTTTGTCCAATTTCTCACCGCAAACCCCTCTGACCTTTCCTGCATCACTTTCTAACTTTATCAATGGCTAGAGTAACACTAAAACTCGACCCTCTTGCTTGTTTAGCTTGTCCTTTTAATAATGTCTGTAGTATTTTGGGGTACTTTTTCTGCATTGATCTAAATGACCTATTTAGAGCATCTAATTGTTTCATCCTGAATAATCTACTCTAATTATAATGCAGTTTGATTTGGTTCAATTCTAATTAAGTTGAAGTAAAAATTAAAACTCCAGAACCACATGACAAAAGCACTGCTTTTGTCATCTAAACCTGTTAGATAACCTGGTGTTGTGATTTTTAACTTTAAATAAATTGAATTATCCAGGAGATTCAGTTGTAAAATGGATTTCAGCAAAACTAAGTTCATTCTGGGATCCTTGCTGAATTAATCAGCTAAATTTCCTCTGAAGCCTTTCCTAGATGGGTTGTTGGAAAGCTTGAGAGTATTGGTCTCTCCCTGACTGTGTTTGAATGAACCATACTGACTTAGAGCTTCTGTGTCCAAGGTAAGTCACTGATTTGCCAGCTTGATTTTGATCTGATAAAGTGGACTAGGCACTGAGTTAGAAATTCCTGATGTTTGACGCCGTCACCCTGGTTTAGGAAGGTAGGTGAGACATTGGGGCAGGTGCACTGGCTTTTTGTTCTGTCTTCCCCCCACCTGTATATGTACACATCAGGCAATGTCACCTCCCCATTACACTCGTATGATTTACTGCACAGCATTTGGCACATTTTGTGGTTAATCAAAGGCTTCTGGGAGAACAACTTGTGTATTTAGCATTTAACACTTTCTGGTTTTGTTAGATGCTTCACAGGAGTGATAACATTTTGGTGAAGATACTTGCATGGGTGACTAAACTTGATTGAGGTTTTTTATTTAGAGAAGATCAGAAGCTGACTAAAGTAACTGACTAAAGCTAGTATTGGAGCGATAATACATTTAGTAGACTTTGGGGTAGGAACAGTATAGAGACTTAAAAGGAGTTGGAGAAGACTCTTAAATTCAGGCATCATTAGCCTAGTTTACAAAGGACAACTGTTTTACAGGTTGAAGTTGTGCTGTCTAACTTTTTGAATTTCCCTTTTTGTCTATTGATTTGCATATCTTTGCATTGCAGATGTATTTTTCCTACAGGAAAATAGTTACAATACTGTACATAGTCACTTATCTGACTAATGTGTCCAGTGTTTTGAACTAAAGTCTAGTTCTGAGTTAACAGGTTTGACAGATACAAAATATCTAATGCCTGACATGCAAAATGGAGGTAACTGCTGTAGCTTGCTTTACTGTTGTAAAGCAGCAGATTATAACAATGAGGTCAACGTTTGACACTTAACTGTTTCTAGTTAATATGGAAGCTCTAAAGCAATCAGTTGATCCATATTCCCTTTTTTTTAAGGCAACTTTATTTACTTGCCCTTTGCGACAATGTAATCATCAGGAACTCTTAGTAAAGAATGTTTGATTTTTTTTTAAGTGGAGTAGTTCTAACAGTTATCTTGACCTAGAGTTAACCTTCAGACCTTGTATCCCATCTAAAACTGCTTTTTACTACAAAACCATTGACTACCTCAGTCGCTCAGCTGTTGAAATTGTAAGGTTTAGTTGTCTCCTAGTTAGGCTCTTACACCTTCCTTGCCTCCTAATCTTTCACCATATCCTTGTTCCCAATGCACTAAATTTAAATTTTGCCCTATTTCCTGCAGTACCTAACCATGATTTGAGATGGATTAACTTTATTCATATTTTAATTCCTATCTCAGTCAATGCAGAGCTGCCTCTGCCCCATTTCTGGAGTGAGTGACAGCAGGTGATGCTTATGCATTCTCATGCCTTTTCAGATGTGCTGAGAATAGTCACCTATGCTACATGAAACTAAACCTATGTAGGCCAAACTGGATATGGAATAGCAGACTGGTTAAATCTTAAGTACCCTTTTAGAACTTTTAAATAAGTGGCTTTGTATTCTGGTATCCCATAAATTACTAGATTGAATTCAATTTCAAACTCTTGAAGTTGTAGAACTATATTCACTACATTCCGTTCCTGGTAATAGCTTGCTTTCTAGAAATGTTTTCTGCAATTTGTTAGAAATTTGCATTTTTCCAAGTTTGTAGCTATTAAAGTACCTGATAAGTTTAAGATTTTTTAAAAAGTAACTGAATTGGTGAAATACAGCCATTTAAGGTGAGGCAATATTTCATATGAATGCATTGCAGAAGAATGGTGTCTGTTTGTACAGATGGCTGAAAACCACCATATGGCATCAGATGTCTGACAGAGGGGGCCTCCGCAATATCCTTTTCTATTCCCTCTACAGGAACATGAGGGCTGCTTACCCTGCAAACCATTCCTGGCGGGGGCTTTTGAGGATTGGGAGTTGTCTTCCTTGTGTTGCACTGAGCACAAGCCATCAGAAAAGGGAGGAAAATAACTGAACAGTCTTGTCCCTAGTGAATATCTATCCTGTCAATTGTCTTTGAGTTTTGTAGCGGGTGCACTCCTTGTGTAGGAGCTTAGTTTCTGGAATAGAAATGGCAGCAGTCCAGTAACTACGTCAGCCAGTTGGTGAGTGCACAGTTACAAATATAGCTGGGTGGGGTTAGTGTGCTGTTACTGTGGAATTCCCCGCTTTTGTTAAAGGAAATGGGCTGTCTGACCATTTCTTTAAAGTTTTACCACCCTGGAAAGTTACTAAAATTTATTGTTTTGGATTCCCAGTCCAAATTGTTGGCCTCATTCAGATTAATGTAACAGTTCAAATGCAAGTGTTTTTTAAAAATTAACTTATCTCAATTAGTTTTGTTAGGACTCATCTCTGTTCCTAGTCAGAGCAGATCCCAGCTGCAGTGCTTGTTGGCTTTGTGAACAGACCCTGTGCCTATGGCTGAGAAGGGAAGGAATCTGTTAGGGTTTTAGCTTTTGGTTCCAACTGATGACTAAGTATGTGTCAGTTGGCAGGTTTGGGCTGGACAGCAATAAAAGGCTGTTGACACTGCCCTATTCACATGTGAATAGTGGCAAGTTGTGCTGGTGCTTAAACCATACCTCTAATTTTTTAAGTAAAATTGAGGAACATGAAAGGGAATATTTTTAAAATGTTTGTGTGAAAGCTTTTAAAAGCAAGTTTGACAAATCATGCAGAAAGGCAAATGGATGTGCGCGCCAGCAATGGCTCAAGCTTGATTAGTCAGTTCCTGCTGCAGTGAAATTACAAAACAGGTTCTCTAAAAATGCTCCACTTTGTATTAAAGCAATTTATTTAAAAATCTAATTACTGGTAGAATTTATTCTTTGTCTTGGTTGCTACTGGATTAAGCAGGGAGCAGATTTATTACTGTGACCTATATTTATCAATAGGTCTTAATGCATGCTGAAATGAACAGAATTAGAGTTAAGAATGAAAGGTTTTTTATGAGAGATCTTTGTGGCCATCTTGGATAGTTAGTGTGTAGAGCAAAAAAGCCTGTAAAAGTTGTCCCTGTATCCCTGGTAATTCAGGGAGGTCCCCTTTGTTTTAACGCACAGTGGTGTCCTTCAAGTTACCTAATCAGCTGTTAGTTTCTAATGTAGTGGACTACAGCTAATTACCTAGCAATATTAATGGTTGAGCATCTGGTTGAAGTATAGAATAGTACATGTAAAGAACTTATGGAGGCAGTTTGTATTTATCTAACACATGGAATGCAACTGAAAGTAATAAAAAGCAGATGAGATGCTTTTTCTGAAAAGCTTGAGAATGAAGGCAACTGTTCTAATAACGTTGGCTCTATTTGAAGAAACCTCGGTTGGGTACTGTAAGATTAGTTTAAAAATCAAAATTGTTGGAAAAACTGAGCATGTCTAACAGCAGCTAAAGAGAAATCAATGTTTCTGGTCTGGTGACTCCATATAGTTCTGAGGAAATATTAACTGTTTTCTCTTCGCAGTTGCTGCCACAGGAATTTCTGGTTTTGATTCTGATTTACCTGCATCTGCAGTTCTGTTTTCTTTCTTGGTTAAGAGATGTATATGGTCAGGGAGAGTGAGGCCAAATTGAAATGAGTTAAAATGGGACTGGCATTTGAATATTCTCATTTGGAAGCCGGGACCACTATTTAAGACTGAGTTGGTTTAGTGGTCAAATTATTAAATCTTAAGGATATTCTGGAATGTAGATGACTTACAGGTTCCAAAAGGAATGGGGTTGTGGAGATGAGTGAGATCACTGGTTAATACAGTACTGGGCAACTCAACCCCTTTTTCAAAACATTTCAAAGTTGTTGAGCTTCAACAGGCATGGGTGTAAACAACTATTGACATTTGCAGTCACTTATGGAAAGATGTGTAGCTATTCAAAATTGAAGGATTACAATAGTGTATGGGAAAAACTGACAAGGGCTAGTAACTAGAAGGTACTGATTTTACAGTAAAATCATACGATATAGAACAGGCCCTCCATCCTTCAAGTCTACACTATCAAAAACTACTCTAAACTTACTACAGTCCTAATTTCCAGCATTTGGCCCACTGCCTTGAATTTTATGACACCAAGTGCTCAAAGTACATCTATTGTTTGGAGGTTTCGTGCTTCCACTATCCTCCCAGACAAAGCATTACAGACCCTTGCGTTCTTGGTGCAATCAAATCCTCAAATCCCCTGTAATCCTTTCACCTTAAAATTATGCCCTTTGAACTATGTGGGGCAGTTGCTTTCATGCCCCTAATCTCTTACACCTCATTCAGGTCCCCTTTCAGCCTTCTCTGCTTTCCTTTCTATAAAAAGGAACAATCTGAACTTATCCTCCGTCTCTTCATTGCTAAACTATTCCATCCCAGCACCATCCCATTGATTACACTGGAGCGGGTGCAGAGGAAATTCAATTTGTCTGAAAATAGTGACTAAAATGGCGCACTATATTGGTCTAACTAAACTTTTTTGTACAACTCCAACATAACATTCCTGCTTTTCTAATCTATGCCACAATTAAAAGCACGTGCCTTATGCAGCCTTGAATGCCACAAGCATGCCCTGTAATCTTCAGATCTGTGGGCCAACACTCAAGATCCTGCTTCCTTGTCTAGCCATTCTAGTCACTACCAAAGTGCATGACCCCACCTTTTGAGGTTAAAGTTCATCTGAACAATTGATCTATGTACTCTAACCTAGACTTTCTTCCTCACTGTCAACCACCAGGCCAATCTGTCATCTGCAGCCATTTGGCCCTACATTTTCTTTATCACTTCACAAGTTGCCAGATGATGCATCCAGCCCTGATACTTACGGTATGTAACTGGACACCAGCCTCTAATCCCAAACAGCCTTCAGCCACTATTGTCCCCTACCCACTGGGGTGGCTCAGTGGTTAGCACTGCTGCCTCACAGCACCAGGGTCCCTGGTTCGATTCCAGTCTCAGGTGATTGTGTCTGGAGTTTGTACATTGTCTGTGTCTGCATGGGTCTCCTCCCACAATCCAAAGATGTGCAGGTCAGGTGAATTGGCCATGGTAAATTGTCCATGGCGTCAGGTGCATTAGTCAGAGGGAAATGGGTCTGGGTGGGTTACTCTTCAGAGGGTCAGTGTGGGCTGGTTGGGCCAAAGGGCCTGTTTCCACACTGTAGGGCATCTAATCTAATCACTAACTTGATTTTTGGATCAAATGCCTTACCTTGTCCCCTATGTGGGACTTCTCCAATGGCAAGCAAGCCATGCTTCTCCAAATGGAGATTAATTCTCTCCTTCAGAATTTTGTCCAATTGTTTCCCTCCCACTGATGTGAAACTCACTGATCAACGTCGATTTTGCTGAAGCTCCTCGATGCTGCCTGAATTGCTGTGCTCTTCCAGCACCATTGATCCAGAATCTGGTTTCCAGCATCTGCAGTCATTGTTTTTACCTTGCTCTAGATATATCATAACTTGACAGCCCGAACAGGAATGAAATCTGTGCTCTTGTTTTTTTTTCTCTGAACGATATACCTATCCTTCCCAGAATCAGTGTTGATACTTCACATATCAATATCCGTTTCAAATTAATTAGTAAATAGAGTCATAGTGTTGTACAGCATGGAAACAGGCCCTTTGGTCCACTTGTCCATGTCAACCTGATAAAATAAATTAATCTAGACCCATTTGCCAGCATTTGCCCATATCCTCTAAACCCCTCCTATTCATGTACCCATCTACATGCCTTTTAAATGTTGTAATTGTATCTGCCTCCACCACTTCCTCTGACAGCTCATCCCATACAGGGTTAAAATAAGGACTGCAGATGCTGGAGATCAGGGTCGAAGAGTGTGGTGCTGGAAAAGCGCAGCCAGTCAGGTAGCATTCAAGGAGCAGGAGAAACGATGTTTCAGGCATAAGCCCTTCGTTAGGAATGAGGCTTGTGGCCCAAGGGGGCTGAGAGATAAATGGGAGGGGGTGGGGCTGGTAGCAAGGAATGCGATAGATAGATGAAATTGTGGGTGAAAGTGATAGGTTAGATTAGATTAGATTCCCTACAGTGTGGCAACAGGCCCTTTGGCCCAACAAGTCCACACCGACCCTCCGAAGAGTAACCCACCCAGACCCATTTCCCTCTGACTAGTGCACTTAACATTATGGGCAATGTAGCATGGCCAATTCACCTAACCTGCACATCTTTGGACTGTGGGAGGAAACCAGAGCACCCGGAGAAAACCCATGCAGACACGGGGAGAATGTGCAAACTCCACACAGACAGTTGCCCGAGGTTGGAATCGAACCTGGGACCCTGGTGCTGTGAGGCAGCAGTGCTAACCACTGAGTCACTGTG
>NC_057735.1:3578337-3584500 GCF_004010195.1 Chiloscyllium plagiosum
AGGATAGTGAAGAAGGTGTTTGGTATGCTTTCCTTTATTGGTCAGAGTATTGAGTACAGGAGTTGGGAGGTCATGTTGTGGCTGTACAGGACATTGGTTGGGCCATTGTTGGAATATTGCGTGCAATTCTGGTCTCCTTCCTATCGGAAAGATGTTGTGAAACTTGAAAGGGTTCAGAAAAGATTTACAAGGATGTTTCAGGGTTGGAAGATTTGAGCTACAGGGAGAGGCTGAACAGGCTGGGACTGTTTTCCCTGGAGCAGTGGAGACTGAGGGGTGACTTTATAGAGGTTTACAAAATTGAGGGGCATGGATAGGGTAAATAGACAAGTCTTTTCCCTGCAATCGGAGTCCAGAACTAGAGGGCATAGGTTTAGGGTGAAGGGGAAAGATACAAAAGAGACCTAAGGGGCAAAGTTTTCATGCAGCAGGTAGTATGTGTATGAAATGAGTTGCCAGAGGATGTGGAGGCTGGTACAATTGCAGCATTTAAGAGGCATCTGGATGGGTATAGGAATAGGAAGGGTTTGGAGGGATATGGGCCACGTGTTGGCAGGTGGGACTAGATTGGGTTGGGATATCTGGTCGGCATGAACAGGTTGGACTGAATGGTCTCTTTCCATACTGTACATCTGATTCTGGCTTTAGTTGAATTACAGCAGTAAATTGTTTTATAATTAACTTATGAAGTTTTATACTTTGTGCCTCCAGCTTCTAATTGAGTGACAATTCACTTATTTCTGCCTTGAAATGCATAGGTGGAACTTCCTGTCTGATGCAACTGAAGTACAGAACTAAGTGTGCAAGCTTTATTTTTCAGTTCTCCTGCATTTCAAGGTTTGTTAATGTTCCTAATAGTAATTTGCATTTTAATCTTTTCAATAGGTTTTGTGCTGGAATTGATACTATTTGGATACAATTTATTTAAAAAGCAATGTTCTGTCGACTGCACTTAAATTCGACATACCCTATAGTAATAGAAAATACAGCACTGTGGATGCAAGAAATCTGAAACTAAAGTTGCTGGAGGAACCCAACAAGTCTGGCAACATCTGTGGAAGGAGAAGTTGATGTTTCAAGTCCAGTGTTCCATCAAAGGGTCACCAGGCTCTAACTGTGGTTCTCTCCACAGATGCTGCCAGACCTGGTGATCCCCAGTTATAGTTACTGCTATAATTCATCTTGATAGCAAGGCATTTCTAGTAATGCTGAACTGGGTAATTATTGAATTGAAATTGGAATAAGTGGGATTCTAATTCAGTTAATGGTGGTGTCATAATACCTTAATGTGAAGTGTTGTCCACTGAGGAAAGGCCTGTATTCCATGAAGGACTTGAGTCCAAGATCAGTACATGTGTGAAGCTGCAAGTCTTTTTGATGTAGTTTCACAATTAAAGGGATAATCACTTGTGAACTTTAATTGGAAGCTGGGTGATTGCTTATTGATCTGAGGTTGATATAGGAATTAGTTAGTAACATACTATGGAGTAAAGCTGTTCCTAATTTTGCATGAGACATTCGATTTGAGAGCAAATCTGTGGGTTGTAGGTTTTTGTGATCTACACTTGCCAACTTTAACTGTTCTTTGTTTTGGTGAAACCCTTAATTTGTAGAAATCTATCAAAGGTTTTGCTCCAGCAAAATTGAAGGCATGACTCGAGTTCCAGGATGCTGTGTAGTTTGTATTGTGGAACCACCATCTGCCCAGTAGTAGTTGCTGCTGGAATGCATCTTGTCACTGCATATACTGTTGACGTGCTGGAGGAAGCAATAAAGGTTGAGATGATGGATTGGATGATTGACATTACTTTATGGTTGGTATCAACCTTACATTCGACAGGAAAATGGAGAATCTTTTCTGATTTTGCCTTTTTTTAGCTGAAATGGGTGATGGAAAGGTTTTGAGGGAGTTGCCACAATTCCTAGCCTGGGTTGTTCTTGTGGCCTGCATTTTTAATATGGTGGGTCCAGTTTAGATACTTGTTGTTTATAGCCCCTAGGTATTGAATGCCATGGAGAGATGGTTAGATGACTGCCCTTAATGTTAAAGTAGTAATTGACTTGAGTTGCCATGGAAGAACCTTTTTTCTAAAGTTCCACTGCATTCAACATTAACTGTCTTTCTTTCTCCCCAGATTCTCCACTTGGTTTTTGTCTGTCAAATATTGCCTGGGTATCAGCTGTCATTTCACTTGTCTTCAGCTCTTTTTTTGGATCAAGACTGTAAGAACCAGAAGTGGTTACTGCAGGTTAGTCAAGATTAGTGGTGCTGGAAAAGCACAGCAGGTCAGGCAGCATCCGAGGAGCCGGAAAATTGACATTTCGGGCAAAAGCTCTTCAGGAGTAAGAGACCCCAGTGAAACCCAAGCTGAGCATTTGAGCAGTTAAATGCTGCTTGATGGCACTCTCAATTCTCTTTGCATCATGTGCTTATTGAGTAGATGGAGGGCAAATTCAGTCTATTAGCCCTCTTTATTATCGTAAATAAAAAATAACGAACAATTGTCCCCATTTTCAGGTGAATGCTTGTGTTTTTACTGTGCTTGGAAAACTTGGCATGTGTAGCTAGTTCTGGATCTCCACCTTGAACACTGAAGCTGGGATGTTGCCAGTGCTTCAGTTTGATAAGTAGAATTGATTGAATTGGCTTAATGGAATCTATTAAATACTTCTGGCCAAATATGGTGGAGTATCAGCCTTGTCTTTTCAATTAATGGACTTTCCCATCACCTAAGGATGGATGTTTCATGGAGCTTTCTCTTTCTGCCATGAATGGGTAATTCACTTTGTGGCAGGTCTGTTTGGATCAGATTTATTGACTTGTGCTGAGTGTACCCTCTGTTTGCCATGGATGTAGATTTGACTTTACCAGATGGTTAACTCTTAGGTATTAGGTATCTGAAGCTGGGTTATCACCTGGTTTGATGGTAAGTGAGGGGTATGCTGGGTCATGACCAATAAGGTTACATGCTGTTTAAATGCAGTTTTGCTAATAGCCCATATGCCTTTTGGGTGTTTTATTGATCTGTCTGAATTTGTTGTGGAGGTAATGTTGTAATGCGAAAGGCTGTTCCTATTTGAAAACAGGACCAAATCTTCAAAGTCTGTGGTGGTTTCTCTACAGTACTATCATCGGCAGAATATTTCTGCATTTAGATGGCTGGCTTGTGAATGCAAGTCATGCATTTGGTCTGGTTAACCAGTTTAAGTCTCAGATGTACAGTATGGAAACAGACCCTTCGGTCCATGCCGACCAGATATTCCAACTCAATCTAGTCCCACCTGCCAGAACCTGGCTCATGTCCCTCAACCCTTCCTATTCATATACCCATCCAAATGCCTGTTAAGAGTTGCATTGTACTAGCCTCCATCATTTCCTCTAACTCATTCCATACATGTACCACCCTCTGAGTGAAAAAGTTGCCTCTTAAGTCTCTTTTAAATCTTTCCCCTCTTTTTTCCCTATCACCCTAAACCTATGCCCTCTGGTTCTAGTGCTGCCCCCCCCCCCCAAAAAAAAACCCAGGGAAAAGCCCTTGTCTATTTATCCTATCCATGCTTTTCATGATTTTATAAACCTCAAGTCACCCCTCAGCCTCCAATGCTCCAGGGAAAACAGCCCCAGCCTTTTAAAACTCTCCCTATAGCTCAAATCCTCCAACCCTGGCAATTTTTGAACTGTTTCACAGCATCTTTCTGATAGGAATATTGCAAGGTGTCTGAAGTGATAGTTTTAGAGAAAGATGAACACTTCCAGCATGTTTGCCCTATGGGTCAGTTTTAGTGTACAAGGTTTGAGCAGGGAGGGAAAACTTTTTGCATTTGATATATAAAGGCTCAGCTAACACAACTTGGATCAGATAAGAACTTGCAGTAAAGTGAGGTGCTGGAGGCAAGTGTAGTTGATTGATAAGATGAAGAAAAAGTATTATGTAAAGCCAATTAACAAAGTTAAGCACACGTTGTATAATGTCAGATGGTACTGTTGATGCTTGATTGTAACAGTCACCAGTCAATATAGATGTTGCCTTATTTGGGAGCTGCTGCCTGTAAATGATTATGTAATTAAGAATCTCTGGTTTGAGAGAAGACAAAACTCGTGGGCGCCCGCTCTTGCGCCCCTCCATATTGTCTGTTTGCTTCCTCTAACTGGAATAGGGGATTGGGACAAGTTGGCTTAAGTGATCCACTTGGCCTTAGTGGCATACTGGAGCTATTCAGAATGGATGTTAAAGGTGTTATGGTGTTTGACAAATGGCCTAGCCAATATTTCATCCTGGCCAATAAGCTAAAACCATTATAAATTTTGACAAGGCAATCCCATCATACATGAGTAATTGTACAGCTATTTGTATCTATTCAGCACTTTGGCACAATATATAAATTTCTCAAGACTGCTGAAGGAGCAGCATCAGTCATTTGTTGCAAATCGTCAGCAGCAATGACCCAGGATTTATCACTGCTTGGAAACCAGAATCTCATTACCAGGCAACAGTTTGCTGTCCAAATGACAATTGGAAGTTGTCATTTGACCACTTGAATATTTAGTTTCAAGCCAGTAGACCAATGATGGAAAGGATTAATTTCCATGTGAGCATGTTTGAATGTTATAAGCAAGGTCGGTTGATATTATGTGACTGCTCCATGATCTTGCCAACTTAAATACTGGGCTGCTTATTCTCTAAGCTCATTAAAGTTATAAGGAAATTGGATTTTGGATGGCCACTTAAGCAGCTTGCTCAGAATTAAAAGAACAAGGTTTTACAGACAGAATGGATTTGGATCCAGAAGATTTTGTTTACTGTACCAACTTCTGTGGTTAACTCACTTGCTACAGCTGTTTATATGCTGATATGTCCACAGTCCTGGTCTGTGGATGTAGGTTTGTTCCCTGAGCTGGAAGGATCATTTTTCAGATGTTTTGTCACCATACTAGGTAACATCAGAGAGCCTCTGGTTGAAGCACTGTAGCTTGCTTTGTTTTTGTTTCCCTGGTTGGTGATGTCATTTCCTGTTTTTCTCAAGGGATGGTAAATGGGATCCAAGTCAATGTTTGAGTTCTGGTTGGAATACCATCCTTTTTAGGAATTATCATGCATGTCTGATTGACTTGACCTAGGATCATCTGTATCTAAGGATATTAGTGAGTGGGTCATGTCTTTTGGATCTGTCTCACTAGTATTCTTACAGATGGATGAGGAAGGACACCACTTTGACATCCATCCTAGGACAAGCCAAACAGACGTGAGCATTCCTAGAAGCCTAGCATTCCAATCGGAACTCCATCAACAATTGCATTGACTTAGATCCCATTTACCACTGGGGGGGTGAAATCAGGAAGTAATGACCTCATCAACCCAAGGGAACCCAAACAAATAAAGTGGGCGACACTGGAGCTTCACTGAAAACGTTCCCTAGTATAGTGACAAAATGTCTGAAATCTAATCTTCCAGCTCCAGTGAGCAAACCCAATGAAGAACCTTATCCTGAGCTACAAATCTTAACTTGCTAAGTCCTAGTCTGTGTTGATTACTACCAGCATTTTGCAGGGTATTTGCCAAGTGAGAATATCCCAACTTGGCCTGAACACTTGTACCATGCACTTCCATAATTATAAGAGTACTTGCAGGCACTGAGCATGCACAGTTGCAAACAATGCCTTGGATGAAAGTTGGTCGCAGCCCATGTTAGTATTATGGAGTCTTCCTTTTACTGCTGAAAATGTGTTCTGGAAAAGCGCAGCAGGTTAGGCAGCATCCAAGGAGCAGGAGAATCGACGTTTCAAGCATGAGCCCTTCAGGAATGAGGAAAGTGTCCAGCAGACTAAGATAAAAGGGAGGAGGGACTTGGGGGAGTGGTGTTGGAAATGCGATAGGTGGAAGGAGGTTATGGTGAGGGTGATAGGCTGGGGTGGGGGTGGAGAGTTCAGGAAGATTGCAGGTTAGGAAGGTGGTGCTGAGTTCGAGGGTTGGGATTGAGACAAGGTGGGAGGGGAAATGAGGAAACTGGAGAAATCTGAGTTCATCCCTTGTGGTTGCAGGGTTCCTAGGCAGGAGATGAGGTGCTCTTCCTCCAGCCGTCGTGTTGCTATGGTCTGGCGATGGAGTCCAAGGACCTGCATGTCCTTGGTGGAGTGGGAGGGGGAGTTGAAGTGTTGAGCCAC
>NC_057735.1:3585416-3631002 GCF_004010195.1 Chiloscyllium plagiosum
TAGGTGGGGAGTTCTTGGACTAAGGGGGACAGGACCGTGTCGAGGTATGCAGAGATGAGTTCGGTGGGGCAGGAGCAGGCTGAGACAATGGGTCGGCCGGGGCAGTCAGGTTTGTGGATTTTGGGCAGGAGGTAGAAACGGGCGGTGCGGGGTTGTGGGACTATGAGGTTGGAGGCGGTGGATGGGAGATCTCCTGAGGTGATGAGGTTATGGGTGGTCTGGGAGATGATGGTTGGTGGGAGGTGGGGTCATGGTCAAGGGGGCAGTAGGAGGAGGTGTCCACGAGCTGGCGTTTAGCCTCAGCGGTGTAAAGGTCGGTGTGCCAAACTACTGCCGCGCCTCCCTTGTCTGCCGGTTTGATAGTGAGATTGGGGTTGGAACGGAGCGAGTGGTGGGCTGCACGTTCTGAGATGGACTTGACATTTGCCTCTGTATTACTACACTTAAGGCATGTGATTTGTGGGTAATTCTCTTTGAAGTTGTAAACAGGTGCTGGGCCTTTGAAGCTAAAGAATTACCATCGACCTATGTTGTGTCCATCTGTCAGATTTCCTATGCCAGTTGGGAGTTTTTGATTTGTAACTTTTTTTTTTTCCCCCTGTGGTTTAATATTAGACTTGAAGGCTTTAGTCTTTGATCCATTAATGGGATTGGAATGTTCCTGGCTAGTTCAACACTAATCCTCTCATTGCTCTGGGGGCTGGTGGATTGCCTCATGGAGCCTTTGCATTTTGTATATCGAGATACCTCTGCTGTAAAGGAGTTCGCAGTGACAGTTGAACAGCAATTATAGTTTCACGATGTTCGTAGAATCATGCAGTATGGAATGCATCCTTTAGGCCTGTGTTGCCAAACCTACTAGGGAATTAGGTGTTAAGCAGCTTATTGCAGAATTCATAACCACTGACCTACTCTTGAAGCCACAGTATAAATTACCTTCCAGTTCAGATTTTGGTAGGTGGTATCTCTGGGGGATTCAATGATACTGTTCAAGATCTTTGCCTAGTGATACAAATGTTACTTTCCACTTATCACTCCAACCCTGGACACTGTACCGATTTTGCATGTGGCTTAGGGCTGCTTCAGTGAGTCTCCTGGTACTGAACATTGTGCAACCATAAGAACACTTTCTGCTGAATAGAAGCTCCATTAAGCAGCAAAGTTTTTCAACTCCGGACAGGACTGAGGAACTCCTAGAATCATGTGAAGACCAAATCCCACCTTACATTTGAGGATGCCCTGCCTCATGGCGCTTGCTATTAAGTTGGGTAGACTTAGAAGGGATTCAACAATTCCAGTGCCTTTTCCATGAGGTTCTATGGGCCACCAGACTTCTTTTACAAACTGGCCCTGTATATTCTTCTACTCCTATTTTAATTAGGTGATCAACCCTGGTTCAACGAAGGGTGCAGGAAAGTTTGCCATAGCAGTACCAAGCATAACTAAAAGTGTCAACCTAATAAAGCTGCAAAACAGGACTATATGCCAAAAGGCATAAGCATCAAGTGATCTGCAAAGCTGAGATTCCACAGCTCTCTGATCGATTCCAAGTTTCGCAGCCCTGCTATATCCAGTTGTGAAGTCACTGCCAATTAAACAACTTACTGGAGGTGTCTCCACAAATATCCCCATCTTTTGAGGGAACCAATCACATTGCAGATGCTTCATCCTTACCTTTTGTAACAATACTCAGCTTGAGGTGCAGCCTCTACCCCTTCCCAGAATTGCCCAGCATTACAAATGTATGCCCTCAGCCAATTCTATTCACTCCATATGATGTCAAGGTACAGTTAGTGACTCTAGGTCTTGAATATCCTGGCAATCCTGATGGCATGTGCCCTGAACTTTAAGGAAGATAGTTGTGGAAGGGTATTTTCATTTCGTGTCGTTAGATGTTCCTGTTATTTCCTCGGCCCAAACATCTTTTAAGTAGCCTTAAGTTTAGAAGTCAATGTTTAGTTCCTTTCTGCTTCAGAACTGAATCATGTGTCCAAATGCAGCAAGATCTGTGTGCTATCCAGGCTTGGGCTGACCAACCAATAACATTCACTCAATGCCAGATAGTTATGCTTGTGGTGTTACTATCACCTCTGACAGTTACATTTTCATTATTGAAATCCCAACTGTCAACGCTCTGGGAATTACTGTTGACCAGAATTTGAACTGGGCTAGCCATATAAATCTTGACTCCCTGTCCAATTTCTTCCCCCCACCTTTAGTCAAAGCAAAACATTCAGACGCAGTATAGTTTATGTCCATCTTTCCTTCAGAAGCTGGAGGGAGAAGTCAATCGCAGACAGACAAGAGTTCATTGTCTTCTGTGGAATAGCACTTAATTTACAGGGAGGAGCATCTGGATTGGCAATATTTTGATTGGGTGACTGTCACAACCAGTGTGTCAATAGTGAAGATTAAGCCATCTGTTACACAATGAATAACTTCAATGAATAAACTCACCTCAAACTGAATGCTGTCCCATTTTACATGGCTCTACACAATTACTGCCTTTCATCTTCTTAACCCATCAACCTTGCCTCCAGCACCCCATTGTTAACTGAGTGCTTATCTGATCTGTCCTCTTCAGCTGAGCCTCTTGTTTCACAACTTAGAACTTGACTCTTGCCTGCCTGCGTATACCCTATACATATTCTCACCAAGTCTGTCCACCATCTTCAAGGTACAAGCCAGGCATGTGATGGAATACTTCCCACTTGCTCAGATGAGTGCAGTTCCAACTAGTCTCTGATGTAACCGCCTGCTTGATTGACAGCATGTCCACAAAATTTTGCCACTCTCCATTGGTAGCAACAGCAATGTACCATCTACAAGGTACAATGCAGAATTGTTCTGTTAGTGACCACTATCATTTTTGATGGACCAGGATGTCTGACATAATCAATGGTGCAAATTCCCCTTTGTCAGTCATCTTGCCATTGAGGACATGTTCATCTATTAGAGGATGTTTAAAAAAAAAACATTTTAGTATTGAATATGTTTAAGTCATCAAGTGATCTCAAAGGGGAGCCATGCATTCTCACTTAATAAATTTATTAATGAGCAGTGTAGATAAAGGTGAACC
Source organism: Chiloscyllium plagiosum (assembly GCF_004010195.1). NCBI lineage: Eukaryota > Metazoa > Chordata > Chondrichthyes > Orectolobiformes > Hemiscylliidae > Chiloscyllium > Chiloscyllium plagiosum. The sequence continues at coordinate 3,588,496 of NC_057735.1, forward strand.
AGTAGACTTGTGTTTGGATTTCCTAAAGGTACTGCACAAGCCTACTTACCATATTTCAACACTATGGAGGATATGGGATAATAGACATTTGGGGTTGGGGGGTATTTTCAGAATAGACTAATGGAGTGTCACATGAATGGTGCTCGGCTCAACTCATTACAATGTATGAATAACATGATGGAAATATGTTAAGTTTACAGATTCCTTGAGTGGAAAGGTCAGTAGTGAGGATGATGCAATGTTAAGTGGGCATAAATGTGCCAGATGCAATATAATAGGAAAATCAGTTATGCACTTAGCAGGAAACAAAGCTCAGTATTTTTTAAAAGGTGAGACTGCAGAACATTGCAGCATTAGAATTTCAGGGTGTTGTGGCATGAATTGCCAAAAGGTAGCTTCAGAGTTTAGGTAATTGAGAAGGCAAATGGAATGTTGATCTTAGAATAGGGAGACTTGGCTAAAACTTTACAAGGAATGAATCAGAGCACACCTGTAATATGAAGTTTTGGTAAGAAAATAAGGCTCTGCCATGTTGAATGGCAGAGCAAGCCTGGCTGTGCCAAATAACCTACTTCAGCTCCTGTCTTTCTGGTATGAGGTGCTGAGACCATTGATATACAAATATAAGCACATACAAATTAATATTGGGTGGCACATCTTGCTTGCTGGTATTCCAATCGTGACCCCTCTAGTGTGGGAGAAGAGGTAGGCCATTTGTCCATCAGGTTTACTCTGTCATTCAAATGATTGATCTGGTGGCTTCACTTTACTGCCTTTCCTCATCTCTAGCTGCTTTTACGGATTTAAAAATCTGTCTATCCCTATCTTCTGCAATAAAGAATTTGAAAGACCATCAGAAATGCATTTGTTCAACTGGCTGGCTCATTACTGAAATCTTTGACTTATTTTTTAAAAAATCCAAAGAACTGTAGATGCTGGAAACCTGAACTTACTGGGAAGTTTCAGCAGGTCTGGCAATATCTCAAGAGAAATCAGTAATCTTTTGGGTCCAGTGACCCCTCGTCAGAATGCTGTTGACTGAGATTATGCTGTCGCATTGGCTCCACTTGCAGAAGAGTCCACAATCTCTTTACCTTGACAAGCTCAAGACTATTACCTTTCAATAAAGTCACCTTTCTTTTAACTCCATGAGAACCTTTTTCCATGTATGGAGTCAGCTATTACGAGGGGGCATAGCTTTAGATTAAGGGGTGGTAGGTATAGGACAGATGTTAGGGGTAGATTCTTTACTCAGCGAGTCATGAGTTCATGGAATGCACTGCCAGTAGCAGATTCTTTACTCAGCGAGTCGTGAGTTCATGGAATGCCCTGCCAGTAGCAGTGGTGGACTCCCTCTTTATGGGCATTTAAACGAGCATTGGATAGGCATATGGAGGATAGTGGTCTAGTGTAGGTTAGGTGGGCTTGGATCAGTGCAACATCGAGGGCCAAAGGGTCTGTACTGCGCTGTATTGTTCTATGTTCCAATGTGTAGAGGCTCAATGCCCCCCTTAAGAAAATCCCTCCAAATCCAGGATCAACCTAATGAATCTTATTACTTTTCATTAAACTACCACTGGCAGTATAATGTAAGGGGCCCCAGGAGTTTATTTTTCAGATGTGGTCAAACCATTGCACTTGTGTAACTTAGCAAGACCTATTTTGCTCCATTTAATTTGAAGTAAAGGCTGGCATTCTCGCCTGCATTTTTATACCTTTTTGAAGAACGTTTGCATAACAAACTTAGCGAACTTAGGTGTAAAGGTTATGGGTACACCCCTATGTAGAACTCCACCGAAAGTGTGGGGGGTGTGTCTGGGCTGTTCTCGGCAGCATTTCAGTGAGCCGAGTTTGTTTTTAATCATTCTTTTGTTTACAGGTACAATCAGGGTTGAAACAGCTCTGATGTAATGTTTTTCAGACCTTGAGATCCCCTTTGGATAATCCAAAATTCGGATAATTGTGGTTCCTCTGTACTGGTTCCCTTTGTCTTGTTGCCACAAGAATTCAAATCAATTCAGCAAGCATAATTTCTCCTTCATGGAAGTCTGGTGACTCTGCTTTATCATGTATATTTGTAGATGCTTTACATCCTTTTATAAATAGACTCTAGCCCTCTCCTGACTGACATGTTAAGCTAACTGACCTACTATTGCTGGTTTTGTCTCCTTATATAAAGGTGCTCTCTTCCAGTTTTTGGAACCTCGCCTTTCATTTATGTCCACCTGATGAACTTTTACTTACCACTAAATAAACCAAGGGGTATTTATAAGGTGCTAACATGCTGTGGCATCAAACATCAGCAAGATCTTTGCAGGGAGGAAAAACTCATGAGCAGCCAGGGTGTTGTCTTCTGGAGGTCTCTTTTGAATAGTGTTGTGCGCAGGTGGAAATTCCTCATGACAGCCTTAGCATCCTGGAAGTTTTGTCAGCAATACTTTCTCACAGCGGAAGAAACTCTTGAGGGTTGATCTGCACAATATGTGGCTGCTAGTGAGTATATTTCTTTGAATGTCCAGAATTAATTGTTGCAAGGCTGCAATCCAAAATAAACTTGAAATCCTCAAGAATTTACTGTAAGACTGGAAAAACTTTGCAGTGGCCTAGCCAGTTTCGTGACTACATAATTAAAACCCTGTCTGCGATGAGCAAAGCAGCTGACTTGGCTAGATGATTGGAGTTTGTACTTCACTACTTTGGGAGTTGGTAGGTTATCTGCAGGTTACACAGGAAGTGTCTTGGCTACACAATTGCTGTCAAAATTTAAATCTTCCAATTCCAGGGTTTCCTTGTGCTGCAAATCTGCCTGGTTTTACTCTGGATCACCCTGGTAACACTACAGACTGATTTTGTGCTAATCCTCAGTACTACCTTTTCTGCATCTGTCTTTTATTGGCTTTTCCTAAACCTTCATGGGTCAGCAATCTACTGGTAGTTTTTGATTGTAGCTGAAGTTTATTTTACCCTGCTGTGCTTTTAACTGGAGTAGTTGGCTGCTTCAGACTACAAAACCCTAGTATGATTGAATCCTGACCGACACTCAGCAAATTGTCAGGAAAATTAACCTAACCCTGTAGTTACCTGTTATCCCCAGCACCAGCAAGCAAAATCAAGATACGATGGAATGTTCTGTCTGGATTAGTGAAGGTCAAGCATTTCTGAACTCAAAACTCTATCAAACAAAGCTAACTTGATTAGAACACAATGCAGCATCTTTATTTAGCTGCTTTCACTGGACTGCAAACTAAGGTATAGTTGTCGTAGTCTGTGCAGAGGCGGTTTAATCTGAGGGTCACCACACCCAGCAGAGGCTGAGGAATCCTACATAACTATGGTGGAGGAATTTCACCCAGCTTTTGTAATCTGTGTATTGCAAACTGGTTGTCCAGCCATCTGAACTCACCAACCCACTGTAGCAGCACAGGACATAGAACATTACAGCACATTACAAGCCCTTCAGCCCTCTTTGTGCTGACTTGTCATACCACTCTGAAGCCCATCTAACCTATGCTATTCCATGTATGTCCATATGCTAGTCCAAGCAGTGATCATCTACACTATTCACTAACAGCTTAGTAAGGCTGCTTTGACAGCACCTTATAAACTTGTGACATCATGGTGGGGCAATGGTAGTAAAGGTATAGAAGCACCACTTTCTAGTTCCCCTCCAAGTTACACGCCATTCTGATTTTAGAACTGTTGACTTTTGTTTTGAGTCATAGGTCAAAATCCTGGAACTCTATCAACAAATGGACATACTATACCCATAGACTGGAGTTATTCAAAGTGGCAGCTCACTGCTACTCGGCAATTATGAGCAATGAATCCTGGTGTATTGTGCTCACCTCTGCAAATTTCAGTTTGAATGTAGTTGAAAGAAAACATATTCAATTTTTAACTTGGGGAAAGGTGGACTTGGATACTACTAAAGCTTTATGCAATCACCAGTGGAGAACGATATTGGTTGCTAGAAATTACTTTCTGCTCTTCCCTGATTAAGAAATGTCAGTTTTGAAGATGCTGCAAATCATTTCTAAGGTTATTTTCATGATTCTATAAATGGCATAGCTTTTGACCTTGAAGCTTTTTTGAGCCAATCCTGTCTATGTGCAATCAAATCAGCAATTCTTAGCTACCTGATTTAAGAAACAAGAGTTTTATCTTTTATTCCTTTTTAGACTTTGTCCAGTTGAGTTTGTTGCTGCAACTGTGAACTTGGACCCAGGACTATCCCTGTAACTAGGAATATGTCCTAATATTCCCCCCCCCGGCACACTCAGTTGTTCTGACACTAGTCAGTTTTCTGCTAAGTATTGTTTTCAAACCATAGTCTCGCCGCATGTGAGGTCAGTCAACTTTTCTTACCACCTGGTCTTAATGGAATTGGTGTGAACTGAAGTATCTTTTCCCCTCAGCCTTTTGCTACAGGGACATCAAAACTGTCTACTCTAAAGGAGTAGCAGAATTTGATTTTTAACAATTGCCAATCTTTCCATTGGAAGGTAGTCCGTTTTTCTTTATGCAGCTGTGATGGTTTGCATTGGGGTTAAAGATGGAACAGTGGAATTAAACTATGTCCTGGAAGATTAACTTGTCTTGGCTACAGAAGTATGAAGGCTTAGAATTCTTGGTGCTGCTTGGATCAGCTGATCCCTTCCTGAGTTGGTGTCTCTCCTGAGAAATCCAGCACTTGTTCCCAGTCTAAACTATAAATGTTTGACTCACAGCTGTAACTTGACAAATATTTGTTAGCTCCGGAGTATAAAATAAACTTGATGTAAGGAGAGGAACTTGGGGGTGGGGGGTTGCTTCTCCTGGACTGTGTACCTATGGGTGTGCTGATTTTGATTTTTGTTGCTAATCTGCAGGTCACGTCCTTGAGACCACTTAATGTTTCTCTCTGTCAAGCATTTTGCAGAACTTTCTAGGGTGGGAAGCAGTATAGGAATTCTCTCTCATTGGCCAATAATTCATTTAATCATGTTACAGAAAACTGTCATTAACCTGTTTACAAATTGGCTGCCATTACTTCCTAGTTAAAATATTGCATCTGTTTTGGTCACTACATTACCAGAAGGATGTGGATGCTTTGGAGAGGATACAGAAAAGGTTTACCAGGATGTTGTCTAGTTTGGGGGCTTCTAACTATGCAAAAAAGTTGGAGACTGGGTTTGTTTTCACTGGAATGTAGGTCTCCCCTCAATCTCCTGAGTTTGAATGGAATGGATAAAGTGGAAAGTGAGGTTTTTCCGGGGGGGGGTGGTTTCAATTACTGGGGCACACAGTTTCAAGGTTGGGAGGGAGGGGTTTAAAAGATGTGCAAGGCAATATTTTTACACTGTGGTGAGTCCTTGTAGTTTGCTGCTAGAGGTGGTTGTGGAAGCAGACACTAGCAGTATTCAAGAAGTTCCTGGGCGCATACATGAATAAGAGAAGTGAAGACAGCCTTTGTATGGAAGGGCACAATGAGGGCCAAAGGGCCTGTTCCTGAGATGTAACCTTTTTAAAAACAAATAGCCATTTTGAAAAAGACTAATTGCAGTTGTTCAGGAGCATGTGTTGTGGAGATCACTGAGCTGAAGCTAGCCATAGTCAAATGAGATTTGAGAAATTCCTTCCCACAAATGGCTTTGACTTCAGGCCTGCAATAAATAGACCCAGCTAATTGCAGCATTGCAAAATTTAATGGAGTTTGAGCAAGACTGTTAATGTATATTTTATAAATTCCTTAGAACAGAAGGACAGGAAAAGGCTGATCAGCACTTCAAACCTATCTTACCATTTTAGCAAAGTTGTGGCTGATCTGCCCAGTCTACAGACCTGTCATGCTAGTTCTGTAGCCCTCAACTCCTTGATATCAAAAATCAATCTTTGAATGCTTTGTGATCTAGCCTCTGCAACTGTCTGGAGTAAACCATTCCAGATGTTTGCTTTCTACTGAATTCCTTTGAATCTCCATAGCTTAAAGCAGGGTGTTTTTAGTTTAACTTTGAGCAGTCCTTCTGAGTCTTTGGCAGATATCTTTGAACAAGGTAACTAAAGAAATAATTTTAATCTGACTAGAGGTGTGGGTTTAAAACTAAAATATCCTGAGGAGCTATTTAAAGTGCAGAATAGCAAGATTGTGGCTGATCTGTCTAGGTCTCAACTCCTTCATGCCAGTTCCTCAGTCCTCAACTCTTTCAAAAGAAAAATCTTGTCTGTACCCAATCACAGTAGAATAGCTTCCTGAAGTATTCTGCATCTATCTCTTGCATCTAAGTTGATGTAACAATATTAATAAAATGTAATAACCTGCAAGGTAGCAAGACACCCACTGAAGAACAAAATTATCAAACCAGCTTCAACCTAGGGTCTGACTTGTTCAGTAATTACTGCAACTAGAATCAGTGGGTTTTGTTTAACTCTTCTAAATGCTCCTTCCTTGATGGACTTTAGCATTTTCCCCAATGAGACACATGCTAGGCTAATTGGCGTATAGTTTCCTCTCTGTTCTGATTCCTTGAACAGGCATGTCACATCAGCAATTTTCCAATTCCTTGGAGCCCTCAGTTGAGTTCTAGAATATTTTGACAAGGGTTATATATGTAGCCATTCCCTTAAAATTGTTGAATGCAGGTTCAGTTCTTGGAGACCTGTTTGCCTTCAGTTCTTAGTTTGTCAAAGACTTGGATCTTTGATAGGAACTATTACAAGATTGTTCAACCCAACAGCACCTTGGGATGTTTAGTGTCTTCAATCCTGAAGACTGAAGCAAAATATTAATTTTAAACTTTCTAAGAATTTCAAAAATGAATTCTTCAGTGAAGTAGTCTTATCTCTCTTTTTCATTTGTTTTATTTTTGAATGGAAGTTCCATTGTTTTGCATTCCAGGGTCTTATTAATTTTATCTTCTCTAGATATGGCAGCCATTCGGAAAAAGTTGGTTATTGTTGGAGATGGTGCTTGTGGCAAGACATGTCTTCTAATTGTGTTCAGTAAGGATCAGTTCCCTGAAGTTTATGTACCAACTGTCTTTGAAAACTACATTGCAGACATTGAAGTGGATGGCAAACAGGTGAGTTGGGTTCAGGAATGTCATTGCCAGTGAATGCAAGACTCGCTGTTTTAAACCTTTCTTAAATGAATGAACTGAGTTCTGAATTGTAGCTTCAGGTAATTACCTGATCTGTTAATTTTGCAGTAAATTTATCCTTTTTTTTTCCTAAAAGTCTTTATTTTCAGCTATAAACCTTAAACTTTGTGCTTAGCCAACAGAAATATTGGCTAAGGTACTAGGCCTAGCTAACTTTAAATGTTCCTGCAGAATTAAATCTGTCCAGGTTGTGGGAACAGAGGATTAATTTTTGGGTTAGCCTGGGGAGGAGTAGCCTGACAGGCCTTTTAATCCATTCAATGTGAACACAACCACTGGTTCAGCCTGTCAATGTACCCCCAAAGGTGACCCTGCTGCAGCCATCTAATGTTCTATGCAATGTCCCAGGTCTTTAGCTGTCAAGAAAGTATACTCCTTTATTTGAGACTTAAGTAATTACAAAATTACTGTTCCTTATTCATCAACCTTGTGTTTTTTTTTTAGTAAACTGAAATCAGAAGCATGGGTAATATATGCTAAATGGTAAATTGCACTCATTGCAGGTTGAACTTGCACTCTGGGATACAGCTGGACAAGAAGACTATGATAGACTCCGACCACTCTCCTATCCTGACACTGATGTTATTCTAATGTGTTTCTCAATTGATAGCCCGGACAGCTTGGGTAGGTTTTGATTTCATATTTTGCCTATGTTTTGGTGTAATTCTAATCATACTATAGCATTGTTTCTGCATTATAACAGATTGTATGAATAATCTGGACTTAGCATTTTAACTGCAGGAAAAATTCAACTTTGAAAGTCACTGATAACTCTCTTGCAGAAAATATTCCTGAAAAATGGACACCTGAAGTGAAGCACTTTTGTCCAAGTGTGCCTATAATTCTAGTTGGAAACAAGAAGGATTTGAGAAATGATGAGAATACAAGAAAAGAACTTGCAAAAATGAAACAGGTGAGAATTCACTGTCCTCCTGATCTCTGTAGCAAGTACAGCAATTTGCATGTGGAAAGAATAGCCATTTTTCAGGACCAGTTGTGGTTGGCAAATGCACTCCTTTCTGCACTTCAGTAATTTTTGTATCCTATACTGTTCCAACTTTAGTGCAGTGTTGAGAAATTAACAATCACTTTAGTTCGGGATTGCAGTTGCTAACTTTCAATTGGTCTAACACTGTAGAAGCTCATGGTGAGTGAATCTCCCTCCACTTTGGAAAGCTCCAATCCTGTACTGGTGTTCAAAATGCTTTGTCGCTTTCTCAGAGGATTATGGTAACAATCTTAGCCCAAGTAACTCCCTCTATCATCTTGAAGCTATACATCAGCTTTCTAATGTGGAGTGATAGTGACACTATGATCCATCTGCATGACCAGCTGCTCAATGCTGCCTCCTATCTCCTCTCCTTGCTTTAATTGTATTCAAGAGAAACAATTAAAATTGGATCTCCAAGAATGAATGTAGACATCAGCTATGAAACTGGAGATGATGGACAAACAAGACCATTGAGTAACATGAAATCAAATGTTGCTTTTCTGGAGGCCCAAAATATGGAAGGAATCAGTTTCATGGTTCCTTCCAGCTGCTTTTAACCATGTGAGCAGGTCTCAATAGGATTGGTTGCTTTTGGTGTACAAGTCATATATGGTGACCAGAACTTGTTTGAGGTGCATGTTGTACTTCCAATTTTAGAAAAATCTTAAATCGTTTTAATTGAAAACAAGCTCCCAATCCTGCTGCTGAATGAGCTGTGGAAGTGGCTTGGAGCCAGTGCTCCTTATTAAGAACTGTCTGAATATCCAGAGTGGTAATTTGGATCCCACTTGAGCAAATTTATAGTAACTAAAGAAATCCCCTGACATCTGGTGGGAAGGGTAGCTAGTTTTCTCCCTCTAACTGCAATCTTAGATTTGGCAACTAGCATTTATAGTTTTAACAATCTGGCAAATGAAAAAATGTTTATTGTAATATCAGTCAGAGGTGATTGTGGTGCCCTTTGTCTTCAGTCTTGACCATTTTAGTTAAATCTGGCTGTGATGCCCAACATTGGATTTAGGTCTCCAACTAATACGTGTCACCTAAATACTAAATGCTTGCATGTCTTGTGCCTTTTTTGATTTTTGATTTTTTCATTTATGAAACTATAGCAAATTGGGCTCCACTTGGTAGCCATAATTTAGTTACATTTACTGTTTTTTTTCTGCAACATTGCTTCCAAATTACTTTGAAAGCTGATGTCAGTGTCTTGGTCTTAGAACAATTTCAAGCCAATGTTATTGTGGCCCAATAACTGTCAACTTTTATTTCTGAAGTAGTAATTGTTCAGCAACATCAACTCCACCTGCATTTTCAAAAACCATTGTTTGGTACTATTTTAACCATCCTACCTTTCAATTACACAATTCCAGATCATCCTATAATGTTAATTTCTACAGGGTTGATGGGAAGGTGGGGAAGTAGACTTTTCTGCATCCTTTGTCTCATGAAATTGTTCTCATGGGATTTTGGGGAAAGTAGTGGTGACTAAATTTAATTGCATGCTTGTTAAAATTTAGGAAGAGTACACTGGGTTGAAGAACGAGCACCTCCTTGTGCTGAAGGCTTCAATTTGACAATTTGCCCCACCTCTTCTTTCCTCCCCCTCCTAATCTTGCTCTGACTTTTTATAAAATGTCCTCCCTATGTTCTGCACACTTTAGTATTTGACCCAATTTCTTTTATTGCATTGACTTTTGACTCATTCCTTCTGTTCTGATCCAGATCACTTAAGTCTAATTCATTACTTGATTCCATCCATTTTAATGTTTTTATTTGGGCTGAAATACTTGACAATTGCATTTCTTTACCTCTGCATATAATTACTGTTGCTTGTGTTTTTGAAAAGCTAACATTTGCAATGTAATTATGTAGGTGTTGCACCTAAAGTTTTCACTTTGTGATGCAATTGTACATATTTCACTGGAAGCCATCTGGGAGTGAAATCTGAGCTAGCTGTTTTGGACAGCATGCTCTTCAGAGCCTTTGGCAGTTCAGATTTGAATATTTCAGGTTTATTAATTTTGGCTTTTTCTATAAATATTTACTGCAGCAATAGCTGCAAGTAAGTTACAACTTGTCAACACTTCAGTCCACTTGTGATTCAAGCATTTTTGTTCCATTATGATCTGGAATTGCCTCCTTTTTTAGTAGGCTGTTTATAGTTGAAGGGTTTGGGGGGGGGGAGGGGTCACTGGGAAAATTTGGTTTTTGATTTCACTTGACTGAAAGCAAATGAAGGTGTTTATATAATCTTATCTGATCTTCATTTGACTTTCAAATGTGTGTACTCTGGACACAATGTTGACTTGTTTTCTGAGCACTTCAGATTAGTCTTCACACGCCATTGTGGAATTGTTCATTGTTCTCAGCTTGCTTCCTTAATTTATCTTTGGTTCACAGGAAAATTTAGGCTTGCTTTTAGAATATACTAAATGTTTGAATTGTGGCAACATAATTGTTCTGCATAAAATATCAAGTTGTGGGTTTCCACAGTGCTGTGGCATTGTTTTGGGAGGACGGTACCTTAAGATTATATTAGTGTTGAGAACAGCCTTTTTGACATGGGACCATCTCAATGCCTTTGACCTTCCAGATAGAGGTATTCCAGTGTGCATTTGACCAGCTTGCCATCTATCCTGCAAAACCTGAAACTCCTGTTTCTGTCTTTAGCATTAAGATCTCCATTGCTGTGTTTGCCTAATCTGCTAACTCCCACTCCAGTAACATTGCTATTTGAAATCCTTATCCTTGTGTTCACATCATGGATTTCTGCAGTTCTCCAATTTTTCTCACCCTTCCTGGTTTTCTTTGCTGTCCATGGGTAACTGAACCTTCAGATGCCTTGGCACTAATCTCTAGAATTTTCCACCTGATTTTTAAATGGGTTTTGAAGGACAGGAACAAGTATTTTAGTAAGTGAAATCTTCAGTTATAACTAAAAATCAGGGTAGGCAGTTCTGTTCTTTGAGCCCATTCTATTTATTAGTCAAGGGTAACCTCCTCTGTCTCAACTTTCTTGCCCACTGTCAACTCTTCAAACTCACTAATTAAAAATGCCTCCTCCAATTTTGTTCTCGGTAGTGAATTCCACAGATTCGCTTCCCTTTTGAGGGAAGTAATTTCTCTACTTTAGCCTAAAGGGGTAACAGATTTTAAAATGGTGAGTGACCTCTGTACCATCTTGTACCTTTTTTAATTTCTGTCCTGGTCTAAACTGCTCAGTCTTGAGGCAAATACCTCATTGCTGAAATCAATTTAGTGGACTGCCTCTAAAACAGCAATTTCTAATTCCCCACAGTATGCCAGGTGTGGTCTAACTACTGCCTTGCAGCAGAACTTTCCTGGTTTTATTGCTAAGGGATAGAGTAAAAATAATTCCATTTACTTTCCTTTTACCTGTGGGGTTTATGATTCATACATGAGGTCACCCAGATCCCTCCCCACCAAAGTTTCTCATCGAGGCAAAATTGCCTTTTCTGCTCTGACCAAAGTGGGTAAACCCTCAAATATCCATACTAAACTAAATCTGACACACTTTAGACCATTTGTCTAATCCATCCATATTCATTTGTAAGCTTTATATCTTTGAACTTCCTAATCTATTTGTCGTCTGCAAAGTAGTTGGGGCCCAAGAACTGAACCCTGTAGCACCCCACTTTTTTATTCTACCAACCATGAGGGTGGGGGGAGGGGGGGAAGCAAAGGGTAGCCAGGTGGCATTTTGTTTAGTTGTCGTGATTTCCTCCTTGAAGGGATGCTAAGTGTTTTATGCCTCGCATTGTGTCCAAATCTCCTTCAGTACCAGCTCCAATATGGGTTGCTTTGACTTTCAAAGGCCCTGTTGTTAGATTCTAACTTCCTAGCAACAGACATAAGATAACCGGTCTATAGTTTCCTACCTTCTGTATGGATGAGGGCAGTATTAGAGGGTAACTCCAATACAACTAAATCTAGAAGAATTTGAGCCTTAAACTTAATTCTGAACAGGATTAATGGGAAAATCTGAGCATCTTCTTTGAGCAGTGAAAATGATTAAGCTTTTCACTATGTTGAGTACTTCAATTTTAGAATGAGGTTCAGTATACAAGGTGAAACTTTTAATATATTGCCAAAAGAGCCAGCACAAACGTTTTACTCCTGATCAGTTATCTTCAAGCTATGGATGCAAAGTATCTAATCTGTCTGCTGACTCAGTTGTTCAAAGTGAGTTCTTGGTCCAAGGACTTGTACCCAAAAGTGTGGGTTGTAGGGCAGCACTAGGAAGTAGTTGGTGGGGGGGGGGGTTGAAAGACTGGTAATGGAATAAAGTTGATTACTTGACCCATCAGACTAGATTAATCAAATCTTCTGTGCTTGTTCTATAACTGCGTGGTGCTTGCATGTATTAATGAAGTGTTTGTACTGCAGGAACCTGTAAAGCCAGAAGAAGGACGTGACATGACCAACAAAATTAGTGCTTTTGGCTACATGGAGTGCTCTGCCAAAACAAAGGAAGGAGTTCGGGAAGTCTTTGAGATGGCCACACGTGCTGCATTACAAGTCAAACACAAGAAAAGACGCAAGTGTGTGCTGTTGTAGGATCTGATGCATACTGTCGCATGTACTGTATCAGCTGTAATAACATTTATCAAACTTTTTACACAGTATATGGAGACTTTCCTCTTGCTTCCCCCTGGTTTCCAAATGGCTATTTTTCAAACACTTCTAGTCTGAGCCTTTTTGACTTGCTGTGTAATGCTTACTATCTGAATAGTGGTGAGAGGAGTCTAGTGTTGACCTGAGACCATGAACACCAGCACCTCATGACAGTGGGTTTAAGTACTGTACATTCAGGGGGTGAGGGGGAAATTTAGTACCATTTGGGTATCTACATTGTTATAAAAACTCATAACAAGATAATTAGTGTCAAATGACTTTTCTGCATAGTTCCATTTAACTTGAACATTTGGTACAGAGCATGAATTAGTTTGTATAATCATCTTCTGTAACCTGATCACTTTATTTGCTGAATGAATTATTTCTCTACATTCTAAGTCTGTGCTGCTGTTTTATTTCCATTTTTCTAAGCATTGCAGGCCAAACTGGGAGTAGTGCTATAGACTCCTGTGAATGGTAGTGTAACTAGCTTTTGTATAATTGCATTCCGTTAAGCAACTTTCTTTTGTAGATTTATTGTATTGAGATTCAACTTTGTATTGAAGCTCTGATTTGTATAAAATGCTAACTGTCAACCTTTTTAGTGATTGTAAAACCCCATCCTAGCTAAGGGTTCACATTATTGCAACCCTGCCTTCTGAATTTTGTAATTGTGCAGAAGTGACTCGATCAGTTTCTTGCAATTGCTCAGTGAAGCTCTGCTTCCTGTGATAACATGCTTGTAATTCCTGACTCTAACTTAAGGCTGAAGCAGTTTTCCTGAAGAACATTCCACAACTGATCAAGTAAATTTTAATGTTGGTTGTCTGTAAGTTGCACAGCTAGTGTGCATTTCTCTTCCCTGCCCTGTTAATCACAATTTTGTATGCAATAACCAATGCTGTGGCTTAAATGTAAAATCATTTTGCTTTCATCCTGGGTTATAACATTCAGACAGTTGGCACTTAACAAATGTTAAAATAAATTTAATGGAACACTTTAAACTCTGCCAATAATCAGCAAGTCTTTAAATGTTGTACTTTTTGAGTGCAGAGATGTCCTGCACTATTTTGATCTACCAGCATCTTCACTGCCTGTGAACCCAGTCTTTGAGGTGCAGAAGAATTGGTGTTTTGAGGCACTGAGCTAGCTGTTTTTGTATTGTACAACCTACCACAATGCATAGGTGAACAAGAAATTGTCTTCCTTTATCTGGACAGTCCTAAAATTAGGATTCATGATCTTAGAATTTACCATTTAGGATCTGGATGAGAATTTCTTGATTTTTGGCAATTCTGTAAATGCCCAGTCACTATATTTTATAGTTTCACTGGGTAAGGGGTTAGGTCATGAAGAATATTAATAGATGAGGTGCACTTTTTTAGCAGCAAGGAATATAGGTTTGTGACCAGGCAGGACAGTGAGGATGTCATTGGCAGATCAGATTTGGGTCAAATAGCGTACTCTTACATCTTGTGGGTGGGAAAGTGGAGTTGAGGTAAATTGCCAAATCTTCATGAAATGTAATTTGCAGTTTCAACTTTGATCCTATTCAGCCTCAAAACATTCTCTCAAATTCCAAAATTTTCACTGCTAAACAGCAGGTTTGTTCTAACTCTGGACTGCAGTGTTGCAGAAAATACACCATCCTTGCCAATGTCTACCTCTATTTTTAGATCATTTCCCTTTTTACTCTTAACCTGCAGGGAAACAATTACTACGACCTCTCATTTTTTAGGAATGATAGGGTTGTAATGAGAGGGAATTTTAACTTTCCAGATAGGCTGGGACTGATCATGGTGTTAAGGGCTTGATGGAGAGGAATTTGAAGTGTGTACTGAAGGTTTTTGTGGATGAACCTACGAGAGAAGGAGCAAAACCTGCCACTGAGAAATAAGGCAGAGAAGTGACTGAGGTCAGTGGGGGAGCACTTTTGGGGCCAGTGATCATAATTCCACTAGTTATAAAATAGTTATGGGAAAATGATAGACTGGATCGAAGTTAAAATTGACCTTTCTCCAATTTAGAATTTTAATGCAAGAACTTTCCAAAGTTGATTGGGAGGGACTATTTGCAGGGAAAGGGGTGGTTTGAAAGTTAGTCTTATAAAAATGGCAAGTCTAGAGGCAGATTTTGTGCACATAGTAAGGCTGGTAGGTGTAGGGAATGTTGGGTGACTGCAGAAATTCATTCAAAAGGAGGCATGTCTTGGGTATAACGGGTAACATTGACTGAATCCCTAGAGTGTAAAGGCTGACACACAGGTGGTTTTGTTAGTCAACTATTATAATGCACCTTTTGGTTAATTGTGGACACTTCCTAAAAATGTATTGGCTGTAATGTGATTAGTGCCACTGCTTCTGAAGCATGATTTTTCTATATTGTGGTGTTGCACAAAAAAACCATCTTACAGCAGAACTCTATCTTCCAGCATCTCACCCATGATATAAATAGCTAATGTGGCCATTATTTAAAGTTGAGGAAAAGCCAGGGACCTAAAGTCTGAGTTGTTGGAGGGAATTCTGAGGGGCAGAATTAACATGTATTTGGAAAGGACTGATTGGGGATAGTCAGGTGGGAAATAGTGTCTTGGGGCAGCATGGTGTTTCAGTGGTTAGCACTACTGCCTCAAGCACCAGAGACCTAGGTTCAGTTGTGGCCTCGGGCAGTTGTCACTGGAGTTTGCTCTGGTTTCTTCCCACAGTCCAAAGATGTGCAGGTTAGGTGAAATTAGCCATGCTAAATTGCCCATAGTGTTCAGGGATAAGTCAGGAGTAATGGAGAATGGGTTTGGGTGGGATACTCAGAGTTGGTGACCTGATGGGCCCTGTCTCCACACTGTAGGGCTTCTGATTTTTTAAGACTAAGTTTTAAGTCTGGAATGACAAGTGACAAAGATTGAAGGCAAGGCAGAGGACATTGTCTATATGGACCTCAAGGTTCTGCATGGTGGGCTGGGTAGTGAGATTAGATCAAATGGAATCCCAGGGGCAGTTAGCCATTTGGATACAAAATCCTCTTGAGGATAGAGGGTGGTGGTGGGGTTTGCTTTTTTTTGAACTAGAGGCCTGTGACCAGTGGTGTGCTGCAAGGGTCAGTGCTGGGTCCACTAATTTGTAATTTTTAACAAGGGCAGCATGGTGACTCCATGGCTAGCACCACTGCCTCCCAGCACAAGAGACTTGGGTTTGTTCCCCACCTTGTGCCGTGTGGGTTTCCTCCCCACACAGTTCAAAGATGTGCAAGTTAGGTGGACTGGTCATGCTAAATTGCCCATGGCTGCGTTCAGAGGGTTGGTGTGGACTTGGACTAAAGGGCCGTTTCCATACTGTGTAGGGAATTGAATCTAATTGCTGTGGTTCTGTTTGCCGTGCTGGAAGTTTTTGTTGCAAACGTTTCGTTCCCCTGTCTAGGTGACATCCTCAGTGCTTGGGAGCCTCCTGTGAAACAATTCTGTGGTGTTTCCTGCGGCATTTATAGTGGCCTGTCCCTGCCGCTTCTGGTTGTCAATTTCAGCTGTCCGCTGTAGTGGCCGGTATATTGGGTCCAGGTCTGTGTGTTTGTTGATGGAGTTTGTGGATGAGTGCCATGCTTCTAGGAATTCCCTGGCTGTTCTTTGTTTCGCAGCATGATACCCAGCATGAGCAAAACTAATGTAGTGTACAAACTCCCGTGCAAGGACTGCACAAAACACTATATAGGACAAACAGGAAGACAGCTAACGATCCGCATCCACGAACATCAACTAGCCACGGCAGGGACAGGCCACTATAAATGCCGGAGGAAACGCCACAGAAGCACTTCACAGGAGGCTCCCAAGCACTGAGGATGTCACCTAGACAGGGGACGAAATGTTTGCAACAAAAACTTTCAGCTCGGCGAACAGAACCACAACAACGAGCATCTGAGCTACAAATCTTCTCTCAAACTTTGAGTTGAATCTAATTTTTGTGGGCTTTCACAAACTTTTCAACATGACTGGTATGACTGGTGCTTGTACAATTTCAGTAAGCCTTGTCCTGTATACCACCTATTAAGGACTGAATGGGCATGAGTTTATGTGCTTGTTTTTGGATGTTTATTTCTACAAATTGTTGCACTGGCTGATGAAACTTGTGCTCCCTTTCCAAAGTTATGGATGGTCTAGATGACTTGAAGCAGAGTCCTCAATCTGCTAATTTAATCATCTGGTCCAACTTTTAAGCGTCTGTAAGGTGCAACATAACTATAATGGATTTGGGGCTGTCTGTGCAGCACCAAATGAAATGAAGATTCCTGTGCCTGAGTTTGGATTTAAATCAGTTTTTCATAGCTTAAATTCTCCAGTCCTGACCAACATCCACTCGAATCACCACTACACAAACCTTTTTGAAACATTGTCAGGGCAATGTTGGTGACTGCTTGAGATTTTTTTAATCTACTTATTCTGATGCTGTAACACACTTAGGTGTGGCTTAGCTATATAATATAGAAGGTCCTTTGGTCCAGCATGTCTATGCTGACCAATCAACACCACTACACTAATCCCACTTACTTGTACTTGGTCCATAGCTGCCTAGTAATATTGTGTTGAAAAATGTGTTGCTGGAAAAGTGCAGCAGGTCAGGCAGCATCAAAGGAGCAGGAGAATCAACATTTTGGGCATAAGCCCTTCTTCAGGAATGTGTACCTGCCTCCACCACCATCTCAGGCAACATGTTCCATATTTCTACCAATCCTCTGGGTGAGAAGTATTCCTCTGATCCTCTTGCCAATCACCTTGATTTATGCAAGCAGGCCTTTGATATGTTTGCCAATGGGGAAAAATTCCCAAATACCTGTATTGTGTATTCCTCTGCCTGACTCCCTTGAAACCACCTCTCTTCCAGAGTAATAAACCCAGACTTTTTGTCCCTGGCAACAACTTGAATTTCCTCTGACAGTGTAGTGACCAGATGGAATGCCAGGAGGTGATAGTGGTCCTGGAGGGTGCAATGTTTTTTTAAAGTTGTAACAAGATTTCCTTGCTCCTTTTACAGCATGCTGACCAACTATTAGTGTATGTACCTGTGCTGACACCTTCAGGATCTATGGATATGTACACTGATGTCAGTACTCCCTGAGAGATTACCACTTATTGTGCACATCCCTTATTAGACTTCCCAATTTGTCATACTCCAGGATTAAATTCCATCTGCTATTGTTCTGCCCAGTTTACCTGCTGATCAATATCAGGCTGTAGTCAATTTGTTATCTATAAATGGACTGTTTTCTACATTCTTCAAGTTATTAACATAGCAGCCAGTGCTGACTTTGTGGTATACCACTGGTCGCAGGCTTTCAAACACAAAATAATCCTTCATCATTCTCTGCCTCATTGACTTGGACTCACAAGTAGGAAAACTATCACTGCATCACAACCATCCTTGGAGACCACTTCTACGCTACTATGATTACAGGAGAATGCGATGAGAACTGTGGCCTAACAAAGTATTCAAGTATAACCTCCCTACTCTGTTTCTAAAATAATCTGCTGTGCTTTTTGTCTTCCTTTTAGCTGCAGGTCCATCTGCATCTCTCTATCCTTCCATTGCATATTGCCATTTTCTGTGCCCATTGCTAATGTGTCTCAGCTTTTGTTTAACTTACTAAAATTACCTGTGGTGTTTTAGTATTTTCAAACTGCATGTAAATCACATTTAAAATAAAAGCAAGGAACCCAAAGCTTGACCCTACCAGACCTTACTGCAAACAACCTGTTAGTCGTTAGTACCTGTAGACCCATTTTGTGCATATCTTAATTGAGTTTTTGGGTTTGAGGTAACCAGTTAATCAAGGTAAATCAAAAGTAAAATTCTATCATCTTGCCAAACACCTGAAATTAATCTGCACCTTTAAGCGACCATTTCTAATTTACCAACCAGAGGTGAGACTGATTTTAGATCGATAGGTATAGAAACAGGCCCTCCGAAGAGCGAGCAACCAACCCAGACCCATTTCCTCCCACCCTATATTTACCTGTGACTAATGCATTTAACGCTATGGGCAATCTTTAGATTGTGGGGGGAAAGCAAGAACAGCCACTGGAAGAATGTACAAACTCCACCCTAACAGTCACCCCGAGACAGGAATCAAATCCGGGTCCCTGGTACTGTGAAATAGCAGTGCTAACCACTGAGCCACCTTGCCACCCACAGTGCATTTGGAACTACTTTGTATTACAGTGGTAGCAGTTATTCAACATAGTGCTTGTTGCTAGAGATGACTGGAAAATGACTTCAAATCCCTTCCACTTCCTCCCTGAAAATCCAATGTGTACCAACTCCAAAGATATATTGAGTTCTTTCTCTATCCACAGATTCTGCCAGACTTGCCAGTTTTTATCCAGCATTGTTTAGTTTCAGAACCCCTAAAGATATATTGCATTACTTTTCCTATATGTCATTCAGAGTATGGGAGGGTGGGGGTATAAATTAGTTCCTGAAGTGACAATACTACAGCAATCTTTCATAGAGTCAAAAATATTGTAGTAAGCCCAGCACAGGACTTGAGCCATACTTAGTTTAGTCTGTGTTGTAAACTAGCTGTCAAGCCAACTGATCGCTGATAAAGGGCTTATGCCCGAAACATCGATGCTCCTGCTCCTCAGATGCTGCCTGATCGGCTGTGCTTTTCCAGCACCCCACTCTCGTCCAGCCAACTGAGTTAGCTAACTCTCCATCCAGGAAAGATCAAAAAGTGTATCAAGGAAAATACCAGATTAGAGATCCAACTACTAACAAAGCAAGTCACGTGGTACTCTTTTAGTAAGGAGACCCAACAGGAGTTCATAATCTTAAGAAAATAATTTAGCTGAGACATTAGGTGTTTTGACATCTTAAGAGGGCAGCTGTGGATAATGATCTCAAATCTCCTTTTTAACCCAGAATGTTACTGCTGCATTACTCCAAATATCACTTTCAGCAAACTCTGGCTAAATGAGAGAAAACAAAGTTGCAATTAATGCGAGGGGAAAATATAGGAAGTTAAGCTGGAAGGATTTGACTTTCGTATCCTATGCTAATGTAGGTAATGATGAGCAGGATTTCTTGGGAAGGGACAATGTGGAAACTTGAGTGCACCGCCAAATTGGGTCCTCCCAATACTGAATTCAAGATCGGTCTAAAACCATTCATGAGATGGATGGATGAAGTGATAACGTAATGAGTACAATGATGGAGCAGTGACAAACACAAGACTTCATGACCAAATAAGTATATTCAATTGAGAAAAAGGAGAATCCTACAAAAGGTGTACCATACATTGCTAGCGAAGAAAAACAAAGGTGGTACTAAACTGAAAGATATACAGTTCTGTAAACATTAACGGTAACCCAGGAGTTGGAACATTTTGGAAACCTGCATTTTTGTTTTTTTAAAAATAAAAGAAAAGGGTGAAATTGGAAAGGGTGAAAGGGAGAAAACTAAGGCATGTAAACACAGGTCAGATAAAGTAACAGTGCAGTTAACCAAGAGACCAATTCTGACCGTAAGAATGGAGAATTAATGGGAGAAGAAAAGGAAAGAAAGATTTTGAAGTAACAGTTTGTATTTATCATTAGCGAAAAGGTGGCAAACTATCCCAAGAACAAGAGAAAACTAAGCCACAAAAGGAAGAAGGAACTTAAAACGATCACAATCACTGGGAAAAAAAAGACACTTGAAAAATAATCAGTCCTCTGGGGAAGTGACTGCAGAAATGGTGGATAGAGTGGTTGTAATCTCCCAAATTTATCTAGATTCGGGAACGGAGTAGTAACTACTGTTTTCCAGTATTATTTTTCATTTCTCTCAGGTTTT
Source organism: Chiloscyllium plagiosum (assembly GCF_004010195.1). Lineage (NCBI taxonomy): Eukaryota > Metazoa > Chordata > Chondrichthyes > Orectolobiformes > Hemiscylliidae > Chiloscyllium > Chiloscyllium plagiosum. Next base: position 3,609,078 of record NC_057735.1, read on the forward strand.
ACAGTTAACGGTGACCTCTAGAACCAGTTACTAATCGCTTCCTATCATAACCGTTTGACCATCTCTTAAATCCAACTGTAAATTTCTGTTCTCAGATGAACCTTCCCACCTTCCTCTCTACAGCTGAAGTCCCAGTAGCATTTGGCTAAATCTCCCTGCTAAACCTTGCCTGCCTTTAAAAACTTCCTGCAAACATTTAAAACAATGCAGAACAGCAACATGAAACATCCCTGTGAATAAGAGTCCAGGACCTCCTCAAAATTAGAATGCTCAGTGAATCAAGTTATTTCCTTCTCTACGCATTTTGTTTTTCCACTTGACCTGTTTGCTTTTGAAAAAGTCCAGCTGCGAAAGAGAAACCAAAAAGCACAGAAGAAAAAGTTTATATCTTGGGGTGGGGGAGGGGTGCAAAAGTAGAGCTGCACTTATCATAACCACAAGGCTGCTGAATCAACTGATTTAGCCAGAGGTCTGGGTGAATAATCTGGAGAGAGAGAGAGAGAAACGCACGCAGTGTGCATATACAGCCCCATGGTATCAAATAGGGAGTTTATATTTAATGAATAAACCTGAAAAGCATTAAAATGTTAACACCAGTACTGTTGACCAGTAAATTACGAGACTATTGTTAACAAACCCCCCCCTGATTTACTGTGTCTTGTCAGGAAGGAAAACTGCTGACCAAGCCCAGTCTGGCTGACTCAAAACTCCGTTTAGCGTCAACCACAGTGATTTGGATATCGAAATGTCCCAGCAAGCCACTCAGTTGTACTTAAGGCAGTGGCTCAACTCAAAGGCGATAAACACTGGCCTCCTGAGTGACGTCCACCTCCTTAAAAGCTCCTTCAAACTGTCCAGAATATTTCAGTCCTGTGTTCTCCAATGCTCTTAACTCCAATCCGATTTGTACATCTCACCCATTCTCAGGTTTCCCAACTTGGACCGCTGTTGGGAGCTGCTCATTGGCTCAAGACGACATTTAGCTCACACTTTTCACGCAAACGGCACCAGCTCCTTCCGCCACACCTTGGTTCAAATTCAAAAAGTGTCTGAAGAGGTTCATTTAGAATAGAATAGTAATTTATTTTTATTTTAACCTATATTTTTTGAAAACAGAAACACCAGCCCCTCTCTCTCCAACTGATCTCTTCCTACATCAACACACTCCCCATAACGGAGCTTGGTAAGAGGCTGAAGTTGCAATGTGTTATCTAGCAAATTGTTATCACCAGCTGTGACTGGTTGGCAATTGTCACAGGCCAATGTGGGTACACCCCAGCAGTGTTTGCAGAAAGCAGAATATGAAACTACAACAGCTTTGAAAATAACAATATGGCCCTTCAGCGACAGCTCAAGCTACAAACAATACCATATTACAAAGTCCTTGCTTTGTCTAATAAAGCAGTTCAGACTTGGCAGGCTCTTTCCCGCACTCTGTATGTAGGGCACTTAAAAGTAGATGTATAACTTTCACTTTGTCTTCCTTCCCATCTCCCCAAGTGACTTATTTTGAGTTCTAGAGCCAGATGGATGCACACAGTTGCACAGATTCGAGGGCAGCATGGGAGCAGGAAACTGTTTCTGTACCTGTGGTGGCTGCGCAAGGTGGGGATGCAAAATCCAGGGCACATGTCCTGGCTGATTGCCAGTTTCTCTTGTGTAGCGGTGGTTGGCTGTTTTCACCTGTTCTTTTTCCATTCTTCCCCACAGTGCACCCAACAAATACAAAACTGTAATACTCAGCACTACTGCTTTAAAAAGCTCAAAGATTTGTAGAGATGCTAAAGTGCCTGTAGTATTAGGTGAATGCAAGGGAGTGGGTCGAGGTGGGTTCCTCTTCGGAAGGTCGGTACACTGTAGGGAATCTAATCTAATACACAGCCATGACTGTATCATATTTAACTTAAAATGTTTCAAATCCAAACAATAACACAATAATCAAGACAGAGGCTCTTTCACTACCTCAACTGCCTAGTGTTGGGGTCTGGCTTGATAGGGGTAAAGACTAAATCACCAGTACCCTACTACAACACTCCATGTTGGGAAACGTGATGAATGGGTGAGATGCACCTTTTAAGTTTAGACAGTGAATTGCAGCAGGGGTATTACAAAATATTTGCAACACAGAATAAGACTATTCGGCTCAACAAGTTCACAGTTTGTGTGCCATGCCAGCCTCTCGCACCCCTTTCCCTCCATCACACACCTTGTTCCTTTTTTGCTTCTGTTCATTGTTGATAGTATTCACCTTCTCAACCACTCCCGCAGTGCCACAATTCCACATTCTCACCTCTCGAGGTAAAATATTTCTCCTGAATTCTCCATTGGATTTAATTGTGCATATCTTACATTGATGATGGATACCCAAAATTGCCAGGTATAAGGCTCACACAGTGTTGAGCCCATCTAGAGGTTGCTGAACCCATTGAATGTTTATCTGAATCAAACCAAAAAATACTGCAGAAACAAAAACAGAAATTGCTGGAAAAGCTCAGCAGGTCTGGCATCATGTGTGGAGAGAAATCAGTTAGCATTTCAGGTCAAGTGACTTTTTCCCAGAATATGATAACAAAATAGAACAGAATTCTGGGGATGCTGGAAATCTGAAACAAACAAATTTCTGGAGAAACTCAGCAGGTCCGGCAGTATCTGTGGAGACAGAAAGTTTCAAATCCAATACAATTTAAGAACGTTAACCCGAGTTGTCCCTTTCTACAGTTCCTTCCTTTAGTCACTTGATAAGCAGACACTTAAAATATTAGCATTTCAGAAGTCCTCAAAAGAGAGAGGTGAATAAACTTTGTTTGAATACAGCCACACTTGGAAAGTAGTCTCTCCTTCCTTCTGAGCCCATCTTCCACGTCTTCTTGCATTCAGAACTTAGAAACATATCAACCACTGGGTTTATCCATAAATCAGAACTTGCTTCAGTATGGCTGGGTTTTTTTTTTACACCTGTAACTTTCATTTATATAGTAGCTTTGATGTAAATTATCTCAAAGCTCTTCAATGAAACAATATTGGAAAAGACACAACACTAATCTACATAAGATATACGAATGTAAGAAATAGGAGTTGGCCATTCAGGACCTCAGTTATACTATCAAGGTCAGTTATACTATCCACACACCCTTCAATTAGGACAGGTGACCAAATATGTCACTAATCAAAAAGCTCAATACCATAACAAATTTTGATAATAGGTGATAATAAGATTTATAACAATCACGTGACTGACACTCCATCCACCATGTTCAACATTCACTTGCTTTACCACCATGCTCAGTAGCAGCAGTGTGTACAAAATACACTACAGCAACTCACCAAAATGCTTTTGATAGTACCATCCAAACCTGTAACCTCTACCATCTAGAAGGGCAAAGGTAGCAGATACACCCCTCCAAGACATACGCCATCCTGACTTGGAAACATCTTGCCATTCTTTCACTCTCACTGGGTTATAGTCCTGGAACTCCCTTTTTAACAACACTGCAGTGGTTCTGGGCAAAAGATCTCCATAAGGGAAGGACAATAGACATGGTCTAAACAGTGACATCCACATTCTGTGAATTGTTTTTTTCAATAACCACAAGATTAGGAGGAAAGGCAAAGGCAGAGACAGAAGTTTAGGAAGTGAATTACAACAAGAAACACATTAGCTTTGGAAGTGCTAGTTAGCTGTACAAATACAAAGTGATGTCCAGTGCGTCATCTGCCCCAGTTTAGAAGGTGACATTGCACATCGCATCAGTTGCTTTGTAACTTAAAGTTGATCTGGCTACTCCTACCTCAGTGGGAGTACAATCCAAATTGATGGAAAGCAAACTTCCCAATGAACCATCTAAGTTTACATGAGAGACCACAGTATAAATTGGAAGAGAAACTGCAAGTTTGTTCAGTGTCCCAACCAGCTTTCCTCCCTTCATTACCAAACAATTTAACCAGGTAAGGAGCAGGGAATCAATTCACCATATTTGCCAAGACTCAAATCTGCCCTTTTATATATCTAAAACATACATATATGCGTATTAGAGAGTGTGTGTGTGTATGTGAGAGAGAGAGAGAGATCTCCAGATATTGCATCTTTTTTTCCAAACAGTATGCTGCAGACAAAACAAGCTAAATGTTCATCTAGAAACCACCAATGATGAGGACTGCACCAGTTCAGTCACATCAATTTTACAATCAGGGAATGGGTAGCTGAGTGTTTGAGACCAAACAAGGAACACATTCAACATCTGGAATTAACCCTCTTATTTCTTTGCCCCCACCACCCCCCACACCTTGTTTGAGAAGCTGGCTGTACAGGAGAAAGCAGCTGATGAAATAAACCAGACACACAAACAGGGTCACTCTGACATCGGGCAGTTTCCAATCAGCCATTCATTCAGAGGCTCTGGTTTTTTCCGTTTCAGATGTATGATGGGCAGCCACCCAATGTCTCTGAACATTAGCAAAGTCAAATCTCCACCCACAAGTCTGAAGTAGGAAGCAGACAAAGGAGTCAGTCAGTCATTGGAGGTGCAGTACAGGAACCTGTGCATTCCGCCAAATGCATGCAGATTTACTGACGGTTTCTGATAACAAAGGAAATTGTATACTTTTGCTAACTATAAAGATCAGTAATAATGAGCATAATAAAGGCAGCTGCTTTATTAAAAAGGAGCAAATGTTAAGCCACTCATTACTATTGTTTAAGCTGAGCAACAAGCAGCAGTTAAAGAGACAATAGGTGTGGTAAACATCACAGTTTAAAGATTATTACATCAATTTATCTACAAATGCTTGGTTGCCAGCAAGACTAAGGGTGGAGCATGGGTTCAAATCAAATAACAGACTGGCCTCTTCTTCATAATTGTAGGAGCCGTGGCCCACTCAGTACCTCCTCAAAGTGGAGTGGCTACTTGGACATGGCTAGTTGGGGAGGGTGATCACATTCTACCTTCTGCAGTCCATAATGTGCCAAAGTGGCACTAGGCAAGTTGATCAGGAACTGCAGATGACTGCAAAATCGCAAAAGTTTAGTTACAGTAATACCTGCCTGCTGAGAATACCCCAGTGCAATGCAGGTCAGTGGTGGAACCTGGGACTTTGTAACCAGTGTCACCCAGCTACAGATGCCCAGACTGTCTGCATTTATAGGAGACTTCACCATCCTGAGACAGGGGCAGCTTGAAGGTTGACTTTCTACACCCGTACCCTGCACAGCAGAACCTCAACACACTGGAAAGCACAGAATTCAGAAATGCAGCTTTCACCATAACACCATCTGCCCCAATTGTAGAAAAGTTAAAAATTCACAATTTTGAAATCAAACAATTTATAGAAAGCACTTGATCAATTTAAGAGAACTCAATTTTCTTTACAAATATATATTAATATAAACATTTGACTAAAGCAGCTCTTCCAGTCAAACTTTAAACATTCTGAGCTGCAATATTATTGTTGTCTTCATGTTTAAAGTTCAGACCCATCAAACTTCACTCCTCCATTCAGGCTCGAGCTGCTGCTGGATAATGCTGACAGCATCAGGATCTGCTGAACAATTCAGAACAAACAAATCAGGCTGTCTGATGACATCTCTCCCATATCCCTCCATTATGTTGACAAAGTCAGAGCAACAATCTTCAAGACAGATACAGAAGATGTCACGTGCCCAATCAGCACCTTGTCCCAGTCCAATGTCCCAGTCCAACTATATACCGGGCCCCGCACCTTGTCCCAGTCCAACTATATACCCGGCCCCGCACCTTGTCCCAGTCCAACTATATGCCGGGCCCCGCACCTTGTCCCAGTCCAACTATATACCGGGCCCCGCACCTTGTCCCAGTCCAACTATATGCCGGGCCCCGCACCTTGTCCCAGTCCAACTATATACTGCGCCCCGCACCTTGTCCCAGTCCAACTATATACTGCGCCCCGCACCATGTCCCAGTCTAACTATATACCGGGCCCCGCACCTTGTCCCAGTCCAACTATATACCGGGCCCCGCACCTTGTCCCAGTCCAACTATATACCGGGCCCCGCACCTTGTCCCAGTCCAACTATATACCGGGCCCCGCACCTTGTCCCAGTCCAACTATATACCGGGCCCCGCACCTTGTCCCAGTCCAACTATATACCGGGCCCCGCACCTTGTCCCAGTCCAACTATATACCGGGCCCCGCACCTTGTCCCAGTCCAACTATATACCGGGCCCCGCACCTTGTCCCAGTCCAACTATATACCGGGCCCCGCACCTTGTCCCAGTCCAACTATATACCGGGCCCCGCACCTTGTCCCAGTCCAACTATATACCGGGCCCCGCACCTTGTCCCAGTCCAACTATATACCGGGCCCCGCACCTTGTCCCAGTCCAACTATATACCGGGCCCCGCACCTTGTCCCAGTCCAACTATATACCGGGCCCCGCACCTTGTCCCAGTCCAACTATATACCGGGCCCCGCACCTTGTCCCAGTCCAACTATATACCGGGCCCCGCACCTTGTCCCAGTCCAACTATATACCGGGCCCCGCACCTTGTCCCAGTCCAACTATATACCGGGCCCCGCACCTTGTCCCAGTCCAACTATATACCGGGCCCCGCACCTTGTCCCAGTCCAACTATATACCGGGCCCCGCACCTTGTCCCAGTCCAACTATATACCGGGCCCCGCACCTTGTCCCAGTCCAACTATATACCGGGCCCCGCACCTTGTCCCAGTCCAACTATATACCGGGCCCCGCACCTTGTCCCAGTCCAACTATATACCGGGCCCCGCACCTTGTCCCAGTCCAACTATATACCGGGCCCCGCACCTTGTCCCAGTCCAACTATATACCGGGCCCCGCACCTTGTCCCAGTCCAACTATATACCGGGCCCCGCACCTTGTCCCAGTCCAACTATATACCGGGCCCCGCACCTTGTCCCAGTCCAACTATATACCGGGCCCCGCACCTTGTCCCAGTCCAACTATATACCGGGCCCCGCACCTTGTCCCAGTCCAACTATATACCGGGCCCCGCACCTTGTCCCAGTCCAACTATATACCGGGCCCCGCACCTTGTCCCAGTCCAACTATATACCGGGCCCCGCACCTTGTCCCAGTCCAACTATATACCGGGCCCCGCACCTTGTCCCAGTCCAACTATATACCGGGCCCCGCACCTTGTCCCAGTCCAACTATATACCGGGCCCCGCACCTTGTCCCAGTCCAACTATATACCGGGCCCCGCACCTTGTCCCAGTCCAACTATATACCAGAGAGAAAAAGAGAGAGAGAGAGAGAGAGAGAGAGAGAGAGATATCAGACAGCAGCTGAGATTAAACATATGGAAAATGTCTATTAATTGAAACACGAAAAACAGGAGGAGTAGGCCACTCAGCCCATCAAGCTTTCTAGAGCATCCAATATGATAATGGTCTTGGCCACTTCAGCACTATAATCCCACACACTTCCCAAACCCCTTCATGTCTTTAATGTTTAAAACTATATTTATTTCTTAAAAAAATATATTAAAGGGACCTAGATAGTCTTCCGTGGTACAGAATTCCACATGTTCACCACCTTTTAATAAAGACATTTCTCTTCATCTCTGTGCAGACTGGCCCACCCTGTATCCTGAGACCATGGCACCTCTTTCTCTAGCTCCTTGGAATCAGCCCTGCATCCATTCTGTCCAGCCCTTGGGAATTATAGACATCTGAAGAAGAGTTCCCCTCTCATTCTAAGCTCCAGGAGACACAGATCTCATCTCAATGCAACAGCAAAATCCCCAAACAAATCAAATAAAAACCCCTTGCAAATAAGCTATTCTCAAGCAGTACATTTTGTGCGATTTAATTTAATTTAATATTCTACGGCAAATTTCCAATAGCTCAGTTGGCTGAATGGCTGGTTTGCCACATGGAGTGATACTAATAGATGAGTCCAATTCCTGCACTGGCTGAGGTTACTGTGAAAGACTCTCCTGTCGTTGGAGGTGTGGTGACCCTTAGGTTAAATCAGCATCAGTCACCTGTCTCTTTAATGAGACAGCAGCTCCATCGCCCTCTTGGACTCTGGCACCTTTACTTCTTCCTGCCTTTACAAATATGGAGGGGAGGAAATCCCAGACACACTCCTTATATTCATAACATCCCTGAACATACCTGCAGGGTCAGGGTCCAGGCTGAGCTTTCCAAGACTTTCAACAAGGTCGCTCTCAATCTCATCGTTTGCATAATTGTAGCCAGTGTAACTCTGATTATTGACACAGTAGCTCAGGAAGCTGCAGATAAAACACTGAATCAGTGAGGTGGACATTTATAAAATCAGCAAGACTGGTGTAAAGGCTCCCTTTCCTCTTAGATGGTAGCTCTCCCTACAAAGGCACACAAGGCCTTCCACAGCGCAGTAAGCCCTTGCTGCCTCACACCCTCTAATGCAAGTCCCTCACACAGCCCCATTTTTCATCATCCTGCCATCAGAGACTGTGCTTTCAGCTGTCCTCCCCCCTCACCCCCCCAGCAATGTCCTCTGGCTTCCACCTTCCCCACTAATGTTCCACATCCCCACCTGGACAGGGCTGCATTAGGTCACGGGATAATTCCAAACTTGATCAAACAACCAATTTTCCCAAGTCCAAAATTTTTTTTAAAGAATGTTATGTGCTCAAAATGTAGATTAGATTAGGTTAGATTCTCTACAGTGTAGAAACAGGCCCTTCGGCCCAACAAGTTCACACTGCCCCTCCAAAGAGAAACCCACCCAGACCCATTCCCCTACCCTATATTTACCCCTGACTAACGCACCTAACACTATGGGCAATTTAGCGTGGCCAATTCACCTGACCTGCACATCTTTGGATTGTGGGAGGAAACCAGAGCACCCGGAGGAAACCCACGCAGACACGGGGAAAATGTGCAAACTCCACAAAGACAGGCGGGAATCAAACCCAGGACCCTGGCGCTGTGAGGCAGAAGTGCTAACCACTGAGCCACGGTTAAAAGAAACTGCTTCCTACAAATTTTCTCCAGCTTGGGTTTGTAGCTTCGTCCAGGTGGCAATGCACGAACCCAGCTCCGATAGAGACACCGAAAAGGTCACCGGACAGCTCCACAATCCTGGAGCATCCAACTAGAACTGGTGCCAAATTTATGGTACTCAGAACGAGACAGGAGAGGTTTCACCTACCTGTTCCAGTTTGGGTCTTTGCTGAGGATTTTGGGGTTTCCCACCACTATCAGCAGGGCCTTGGCTCTGGTCAGTGCAACATTACAACGCTATTGAGGAGAGGAGATAGGAAGATTGCTCAAGATTTATTCACAAACATCTTCATTCCGTGCACACAGCCCGAGACTATCCAGATTGGCAACAGTGGCAGATAGAATTCAATCGGTAGCCCATTAAGAAACACATTACCACTTGCCATGACGAACTCTGACCTCTCGAGTCCCTAGTCCAGACAGACACTGCCCGTGCAATACAGAGGGAGTGCAGCACAGTCACGGATACCGGCAGTCCCTGGGTTTGCAAGGAGGTTCCACCACAGTCCGTTCACAAGTCAATTTGTACGCAAGTCAAAATACAACACAGGACAAGATAAAACAGACATACACAATTACAAAGAAATTTGTATGTCAGATCTTCAAACTTAATATTAATATACCCACGTATGGGATTGCATTTGTAAGTATGAACAGTCGCACAGGGGCTCCCCAATTTAGTGTTTTTGGCTGAAACATATAAACAGAAGGGCTAGGAGCAAACATAGGCCATTCAGCCCCTCAAGTCTGCTCCACCATTTAATGCAATCATAGCAGACCTTCTTATCTCCATCTTCCTGCCCACTCTCCATAACCTTTTAACTCATTACTAATTTAAAAAGTCTCTCCTCAAATTTATTCAGTGTCTGGGCATCCTACGCACTCTTAGTGTGAATTTGACAGATTCATGATCCTTTGAGAGAAGAAATTGCTCCTCATCTCTGTTTTAAAGCTGCCGCCAACTTATCCTGAAAGGAGACATCCTGTTTGCTCGCTCAGGCAGAGAGAATTGCTCCCACAGCGACTATTCTTAAACGGAGAGCTGGAGAGTTCCCTCCGGTGCCCTGGAGTTATTAGTTATCTTTCAACTGATATCGCAAACACAGATGGTATGGTCAAACAGTCATAGGGCTGTACACCATGGAAACAGACCCTTCAGTCCAACTTATCCAGGCCAACCAGATATCTTAAATCAATCAAGTCTCATTTGCCAGCACTTGGCTCATATCCCTCTCAACCCTTCCTAATCACATACCCATCCAGATACCTTTTAAATGCTGTAATTGTACCAGCGTTCACCACTTCCTCTAGACAAAAGTGAGGACTGCAGATGCTGGAAACCAGAGTTTAGATCAGAGCGGTGCTGGAAAAGCACAGGTCAGGCAGCACCCGGAATTCCTGATGAAGGGCTTTTGCCCGAAACGTCGATTTTCCTGCTCCTGGGATGCTGCCTGACCTGCTGTGCTTTTCCAGAACCACTCTGATCTAAACTCCACCACTTATTCTGGCAGCTCATTCCATACACGCACCACCCTCTGCGTGAAAAAGTTGCCCCTTAGCTCCCTTTTATATTTTTCCCCTCTCACCCTGAATCCATGCCCTCTAGTCTGGACTCCCCCACCCCAGAGAAAAGACATTGTCCACTTATCCTATCACGACCCTGATGATTTTATAAACCTCTATAAGATCATCCCTCAGCCTCTGATACTCCAGAGAAAACAGCCCCAGCCTATTCAGCCTCTCCTTATAGCTCAAACCATCCAACCCTGGCAACATCCTTGTAATGAAAGGGTTCAGAAAAGACTGACTACATTTCCGGTTGTGGGAGCTCAGAGCATGTTTCCTACAATCGTGACTATATTTCAAATCCAATGGAGGGGCAAGGAACATCACTGGAGTGAGGAGGAGTTTGGGGATGAGTTGTAACAAAAGTACCTTTGGGTTTTTAAGGAAGCCCAGGTTGAAGTCCTCATCCATCTGTAAATAATTGGAACAGCTGCGCACTGTAGAGATGATAATCACTTTTCGTTCTTGTCCCTGGAACTCCTCGACAGATCCCACCTAAAGAAACGCAAACACTTTAAATCTGTGCCCATCATGTCCCATGCCTGGTCTCAGCACGGAGTGCTGGCTACACTGGGCAAGTGGCTTTAATTACCATTAGCTCCAATTACAAAGTCACCAAATAAATATCAAACATCAAAAATCAAATAAAACAAATAAGTGGAGATGCTGGTCATCTGAAACAAAGTGCTGGAGAAACTCAGCAGGTCTGACAGCATCTGTGCAGAGAGAAACAGAATTAACATTTTGAGTCTGGTCACCCTTCTTCAGGACTTCACTAGTTTTGACAAAGAGTCATTTGTTTTGAAATGTTAATTCTGCTTTCTCTCCCCAGATGCTGTCAGACTTGTTGAGGTTTGCAGACAATTCCTGATTTTGTATAAAATCAGTCAGACTATTTAGAGTTTGATAAGAGTTAAAACGCACCAAATGATTTCAGACTAAAGTCAAAACCTTCAATTAGCTGATTTAAGTCTGACTCAGAGAGTAAAGTGATTCTGGCTAACAATTAGGAAAGGCCATTACTAAACACCAGTTCCGAAAAGGAAAGATGCTGATTCATTTGCCTTTTGTTATTAAAGTCCATCTGATGCAGCAGGAAAAGCCATCAACACAGTCGCTACGTTTGGTAGAGTTTTGCTTTGCATAGCTTGGCTACATTTTCAAACTCTACATTCAAGGCTCTCATGTGAATCAACCAACTCATTTCTGCAAACGACAACATGAATGAGCACTAAGCATCATGGGTTAAGCTCACTTCTCCACAATGTGAATAACTGTGGTGTCGTTGCCAGAACCATCTCCTCAGAGTCGTGAGGATGTGGGGTCAAACCCTACTGCAGGGGCATGAGCACATTCTCAAAAGGACACTCACCGTCCTGCATTGTCAGACGGACTGTCTCTGTACAAGATGCTAAATGGAGGCACCTCCTGCTATTTCAACAAACAGGGGAGTTCTCCCTCGACCAGTTATCCCTCAATCAACATCAACGTGGAAATTAAACCAAAACAAATACACAGAATTTGCTGGAAATACTCAGGAAGTCTGGCTGCATCTGTGGACAGAGAAATGATTAACTTTGCAAGTCAAATAGGATTCTTTTCAGAAGTCAGTTCTGAATGTTCATTGCTTACCTCTACAGATGCTGCGTGAATTGCTGGGTATTTCACATTGATTTTTGTCTCATTTCCAGCATTTGACTTTTAGTTTCCTGTTTCTGGGAGCTGGCTGTGTGCAAATTGGCTGTTGTAATGTCAGGGAAACTAACACTGGCTGCCTTTCAAAACTACTGATGGAGAGCCATGTATCTGGGCCACCCAGAGGTTGTAGGTAGATGAACTGGCCCTGAAATTCATCATAGGAGGAAGAAAACCACGCAGAAAGAAAGACAGCTTTATTCAGGGACTGCTTGTTGCTGAATAAAATGATTAACATTTAGAAAATGCCAAATCCACAAGGTTCAGGTTGGAAAAAAAAGAGGAAACAGTGCCGGGATAAAATACAACATTACTAGTCACCTAAGCATTGCCACACACCTTCAACTCTCTGATGTCATTCATAGCCTTCAGCTCCACGTCCAGTCGGTAAATTGCTTCCCGGATTTTCTCAACCTGCCAAGAGAAAGTCTGATTAAACAGCACAGCACTGTCTCGAATGTCCCCACAGCTAATCATCACAGAAGGGGATCATCCAACATCAAGTCTGTTCTATGTTCACAGGTAGGATGTAGGAACAGGCCATTCAACCCCTCAAGTCTGTTCTGCCATTCAATTAGGTCATAGATCAGTCATGACCTAACTCCATCTAACTGCCTTTGGCCCATATCCTTCAACACATTTGTTTCACAGAACTGTATCTCAGATTTTAAAATGAACACATAATCAAGCACCCACTGCCTTTTATGGAAGAGTTCCAAACCTCTGCCACACCTTTTGAGTAGAAGTGCTTCCTACCATCTCTCCTGAACGGTCTGGCCCCAAATCTCAGACTCTGTCCCCTCATTCCAGAGTCTGCAACCAGTGGGAATAGTCTCTTTATCCAACTTGCCATTTCCTGCTAAGTATTCTGGACGGGTTTAGCCAGACCACCCCCTTCACCTTCTTAATTCAATAGGCCTAATTGGCATAACCCCTCCTCACAATTTAGCCCACAATCTGGATGTCAGGTGTTCTCTGTGTCTTCATTCCATTTCCCTCCAGCAGTTCTGCTAAAACACTCAGCCTACACACATTTATCACATGAGTCCCCTGCAATGAATGATTAGAGTGAGGAGGTGATGGCCTCATTATACGATCACTGGCCTACTAATCCAGAAATCAAGGTAACATCCTGGGGATTTGGGTTCGAATCCCACCTAGACACATTGACAATTATTGGAGAAACCCATCTGGGTCACTAATTTCCCTTAGGGAAGGAAACTGCCATCCTTACCTGGTCTGGACTACACGTGACTCCAGACCCACAGCAAAAGTGGCTGACTCTTAACAGCCCTTTGGACAATTAGGGACGGGTAATAAATGTTGGCCTAGCCAGCGATACTCTCATCCTGTGAATGAAGAATAAAAAACAATCCTGGCCAGGTCCACAGCTGCAAACTAGTTTCAACATCCCTTTGAAAAACAGGAATGATATGCCAGACCCCCCTCTCTCTATTACTTGGTGTGTTTCTGTGCCTGTCCCTTTTAAACTGCCACCTCCATCGATCCCTACACCTCTCCTCCCCAGTGATATATGTCATCAGTCTTCCTGACTACACCCACCCATCAGTGACTGCCTTCAGCTGTCCAGGCTCCACACTGTTGGTAACGTTCCCTTTGCCCCATTACCTCCCTAAAACCCACCTCTGTTACCAACCATCACACTCCCTCTCCATTGTGCTGTGCAAGTCTGCTGATGCATAAACCAGAAGAAAGATGGGGTGACTTTTCTTTTGAAAAAAACATACCTAGTGATCAGTGTCAGAAAAGGGAACAGCAAAAACAGATTCAACAGGAATTTTCAATGGGAAATTGAGAAGTGGTTCAAACCAGTGTAAGAGGTTATAGGGGTCTGAGTGAAGAACAGACAGCAGTGAGACTAACACACAGATATATATGAGGAGTTGGAAAAATGTTTGAGGCGAGGTACTTGCCAGGCAAGTGGAGAAAGGGGACACTTCAGAGGTTCAAGGTAAATTTGAATCACAAGTGCATGAGATGGTTCTTGACATGAACACAGCAAGCCCATGGTGGATGGTACACGGTCAAGGCAGACACTCACACAGGTGGGGCAGAAATAAATTGGAATTTGGGAATGAGTGGAGGGGTCATGATGTCTTTTGATTGCTCTCAAGTAACTATTCGTTAATTCCACCTCCACTGCCCCAAGGTAGAAATTCCAAACCTGTTTCCTGTAAGGAGTAATCACCCCAATTTCTTTGGGTGAAATCTTAGCGAAACCCTTCTTTCCCTGATTGGTCAGTAGCTTCTTCAGGTAGATCAAGACTTGCTGGATCTCTTCAGAATTGAAGAAGGATGGGCTCTTTTCCTCCCTCTCATCTTTTCCTAGAACTCCATGAAAGATTATTGGAAAATCCTAGAATTCAAAAATATATTCAATGTCAGGATTGCACTGAAACCAGTATGATGGCCTCTGATCAAGGTCAGTCAGTCTTCCCCAGAGGGATCAGCACTCACATACTGTAATCCCACATCCCCTTCCCAAAACCACCCATCCTCCAGCAAGTTTTCTCCTCTCTCCTGAAACTTATTCATGGTACGTGGGCATTGTTGGCTGATCTGTCCCTAACTGCCCCCCTTGAGAAGGTAGGGGTGAGCTGCCTTCTTGAACCACTACAGTCCATGTGTTGTAGGTGGGCCCACAATTGAATTAAATGGTCACGTGTACCGAGACACAGTGAAAAACTGTGTCTTGCGGGCAGTACAGGCAGATCACAGAGTTAAGTAGCATAGATAAGTAAATAATAGATAAACAGCGGCAAAAACAAAAAAAAAGATAGATTCTATAGATGGGAGGTTGGCCTTTGAGATTGTCTGGGCCGAGTTCACCACTCTCTGTAACTGTCTCCGATCTTGAACGGTACAGTTGCCATACCAGGTAGTGATACATTCAGACAGAATGCTCTCGATGGTGCACCTATAAACATTGCCAAGGGTATTTGCTGTCATGCCAAATTTCCTCAGCTGCCTGAGGAAGAAGAGTTGCTGTTGGGCCTTTGTAATCAGTGCGTCCACATGAAGAGTCCATGAAAGCTTGTTGTAGATGACCAAAATGCCCTTAGGGAGGGAATTCCAGGGTTTTAACCCGCGACAGTGAAGGTACGGCTATCTATTTCCAAGGCAGGATGGTGAGGTGGCTTGGAGGGAACTTGCAAAGGGCTGGTGTTCCCATGTCTCTGCTGCCCTTTTCTTTCTAGATGGAAGTGGTCATGGGTTTGGAAGGTACTTTCTAAGGATTGTTGGTGAATTTCTGCAGTGCATCTTGTAGATAGTACACACTGCTGCTACTGAGCAGTGGTGAAGGGAGGGGATGTTTGTGGATTAGGTGCTAATCAAGTGGGCTGCTTTGTCCTGGATGGTGTCGAGCTTCTTGGGTGTTGTTGGAGCTGCCCCCATCCAGGCAAGTGGGGAGTATTCCAACACACTCCTGAGTTGTACCTTGTAGATGGTGGACAGGTTGTGGGGAGTCAGGAGATGAGTTACTCACTACAGTCCTCAGTGAGCCTCTGACTTGCTCTTGTTGCCACAGTATTTATATGGCTCGGACAGTTGAGTTTCTTGTCAATGAAGACCCTCAGGATGTTGATAGTGGGGGATTCAGTGACGGTAACACCATTGAATGTCAAGGGGCAGTGGTTGGATTCTCTCCTTTTGGTGATGGCCATTGCCTGGCACGTGTGTGGTGCGAATGTTACTGACCATTGCCTGCCATGTGTGGGGTGACTGAATGTTACTGGCCACTGGTCAGCCCAAGCCTGGAAAATTGTCCAGGTTTTGTAGTTCCAAAGTCTGTAGTTTGCAGGGCTAAAGGAATACAGAGGGCAAGGACTTTCAATGTTTTCTTGTTCTGTAAAAGCAGAAGTCCAGTTCAAGGCTGCTGAAACAAGATGGTATATTAAATGTAATTTAGTGATACTGGGCAGTTCAGACAGGAGGAGAGTACCATACAGACAAAGAGAGCTCTGCAGAAGTTATAATGAGCACACCCTCAAAACTACAGCAGCAACAATTTTCCTTCAGTAGTCTCTCTCTATTTCCAGTACGCAGACAAGAAGCAGAATTAAAATATCGATTGCATTTCAGTGACAGTGACCACAGCTGCCTCACTGTACCATAGCCATAGAGGGGGATAGGGGCAGACAGTATGGGAAGGTATTTAATTGGGGGATGGGAAATTAACTCTGCAGAGCTGGAGATTGGAGTCTCACTCTGGGGGCGGGGGTGGGGGTGGGGAATGGGGAAGAGGTGAGAGATATTTGCGGAATACAGAGAGGCACCCTGGATGTGTAAATCAAACAGCAGGATAAAGCTCCCGCTGTCAAACATACCTTCTTTGGTAGCTCTTGCCATTGGCAGTAAGAGTGACTGATTAACTTATCGGCATGTGCTTTCAGCTCATTATCGTAGAACAATTCGTTGGGAATTCTCAGGATACTTGGATGCGATCTGACAAAACATAGAAACGTTAGATAACTTCAAAAGAGTCTAACTTATGGACAAGCAGAATTTCCCTTTTAATTACAGGATATGTCAGCAGAGAAATAGGACATTCAGCCCAAAAGATCCATACTAGCCCCAGTGTTTCATATGCAGCTTTACACCCTTCTTCATCCTGACAGGGCAACACATTCTTGCTTCCTCCCCAGCAGCACCTTGCATGTTTGACAAGACTCAGGCACAAATTAAAAAGGAGCCAGCCACTCTCTCCCGATATTCTGCTCTGCCGTGTCATGACATCACAGCTGATCTGATTGTAGTCTTAACTCCATATTTCCATCAACCGCCAAAAACTCATTACTGATTGGAACCTCCTTAGAGCAGATGATCTGGATGGAGCAGATTTTGTCAGGTGTGTCCAGGAACGATTCCTGATTCAATATGTTGATAGGCTGACGAGGTGGGAGGCCATATTGGATTTGGTGCTAGGCAACGAGCCAGGCCAGGTGTCAGATCTCTCGGTGGGAGAGCATTTCAGTGACAGTGACCACAGCTGCCTCACTGTACCATAGCTATAGAGGGGGATCGGGGCAGACAGTATGGGAAGGTATTTAATTGGGGGAGGGGAAATTATACAGCTATTAAACAGGAGGAGCTGTGGAGTATACACTGGGAACAAGTGTCCTATGGGAAATGCACAACAGAAATGCACACAGTGTTCTATGTTCTATGTTCCTGTACTGCGCTGTATTCTTCTATGTTCTATGTTCTATGTTCTATGTTCTAAATATGGAGGCTGTTTAAAGAGCATTAGAGAGTGTTGGATAACTTTGCCTCACTGTGACAGGCCAGGAATGGGAAGGTGAAGGAGTCTTGGATGACAAGAACAGAGAAGCTTCCTGTCAAAAGGAAGCAGGAAGCTTACTCAAGGCTGAAGAAGCAAGGATCTGTCACAGCTTTAGAGGATTACAGGATAGCTAGGAAAGGGGTAGGAGAGGGCATGAAAAACCCTCAGCAGGAAAGATTAGGGAAAACCCAAAGGCATTCTACACATACATGAGGAATAAGAGAATGATCAGAGAGAGAAGGTAGGGCCGATCAGGGATAGTGGAGGGAACTTGTGCCTGGAGTCTGAAGAGGTAGGGGAGGCCCTAAATGGGTTTTTTGCTTCAGTATTCACTAGAGAGAGGGACCTTGTTGATAGTGAGAACACTGTGGACCAAGTTAAAAGACTTGAACAGATTGATTTTAAGAAACTGGATGTGCTGGAAATTCTGGGAATCATCAACATAGATAAGTCCCCAGGGCCAGAGCAGATATATCCAAAGTTACTGCAGGAAGCGAGGAATGAGATTGCTGTGCCTCTGGCGATGATCTTTGTATTCTCACTCTCCACGAGAGTAGTAGCGGCTGATCGGAGGGAGGCGAATGTTGTTCCTCTGTTCAAGAAAGGGAATAGGGAAATCCCTGGGAATTACAGATCAAATCAGTCTTACGTCTGTGGTAAGCAAGGAACTGGAAAGGATTCTGAGAGATAGGATTTATGACTACTTGGAAAAGCATTGCTTGATTAAAGATAGTCAGCATGGCTTTGTCAGGGGCAGGTCATGCCTCACAAGCCTTATTGTGTTCTTTGAGGATGTGACGAGACAAGTTGACGAAGGTCGAGCAGTTGATGTGGTGTTATATGGATTTCAGTCAGGCATTTAATAAGGTTCCCCATGGTAGGCTCATTCAGAAAGTTAGGAGGTATGGGATACAGGGAAATTTGGCTGGCCAAAGGAAGACAGCGAGTGATATTGGATGGAAAGTATTCCATCTGGAGGTCAGTGACCAGTGGTGTCCCACAGGGATCTGTCCTTGGGCCTCTGCTCTTTGTAGCTTTTATAAATGACTTGGATGAAGAAGTGGAAGGGTGAGTTAGTAAGTTTACTATGACACAAAGGTTGGTGGTGTTGTAGATAGTGTCGAGGGCTGTTGCAGGCTACAACAAGATATTGACAGGATGCAGAGCTGGGCTGGGAAGTGGCAGATGGAGTTCAACCTGGATAAATGCAAAGCGATTCATTTTGGAAGGTTGAATTTGAATGCTGAATATAGGATTAAAGACAGAATTCTTGGCAGTGGGGAGGAACAGAGGAATCTGGGTGTGCAAGTACATAGATCCCTCAAAGTTGCCATCCAAGTTGATAGGGTTGTTAAAAAGGCATATGGTGTTTTGGCTTTCATTAACAGGGGGATTTTGTTTAAGAGCAGTGAGGTTTTGCTGCAGCTCTATAAAACCCTGGTTAGACCACACTTGGAATATTGTGTCCAGTTCTGTCGCCTCTTTACAGGACAGATGTAGATGCCTTAGAGAAGGTGCGGAGGAGATTTACCAGGATGCAGCCTGGATTGGAGGGCTCGTCTTATGACGAGAGATTGAGTGAGCTAGAGACTTTTCATACTGGAGAGAAGGAAGAGAGGTGACTTGATAGAGGTGGACAAGGTAATGAGAGGCATAGAGAGAGTAGATAGCCAGAGACTTTTCCCCAGGGCAGAAATGGCTGTCATGAGGGGTCATAATTTTACGGTGATTGGAGAAAGGTTTAGGGGAGATGTTAAAGGTAGGTTCGTTACACAGAGTGGTGGGTACACTGCCAGCAGTGGGAGTAGAGTCAGAAACATTAGGGACATTTAAGCAACTGCTGGACAAGCACATGGACGGCAGTAAATTGAGGGGTGTCTGGGTTAGGTTGGTCTTAGGTTAAGGTAAATGCTCGGCACAACATCATGGGCCGAAGGGCCTGTACCGTGCTGTACTGTTCTAAGTTTAACCTGTGACTCCCTCATTAAAATAGAATCTGTCCATCTCTGCCCTAAAAAGATCAGTAGCCATGATATGGAGGTGACAGTGTTGGACTCGGGTGGACAAAACCAGAAATCACACAACACCAGGTTATAGTCCAACAGGTTTATTTGAAATCACAAGCTTTTGGAGCGCTAGACTTCACCTGACGAAGGAGCAATGCTCTGCAAGCTCATATAACGTGGTATTATTAGGGATTAGATGACCAAATTCTGAAGTTGCATCAATATCTAGCTTCCCAAATATACCACTGCTACTCACTGACAGGCCATCTTTGAATGTTATATATCACCAACATTAATAACTCCTGGATATAATTCCCTTGTCAAGCCAAGATGAAAACTTTATGTAAGGAGACATTTCTTGCCTCTTAGGAGAGCCAGAAGATTACAGTGTCAATCCTCAAGTGCCAAACCGGACACTTAGGGCTTTGGAGTGTCACCCCATCTCAGTTTCCTCACTCTAAAATCACAGGAGGAGTAACTCACTCCATATGGAGCGAGTTCCCAATCTCGAGACTGTAAGAGACCGTGGATATCACCGAAAGAGGAAGGTTGTCAGTCAGTGGTCAACACTGGGTCCAAGGGCTCAGTGCTTACTCCACAGACTCTCCCACTGTGTGACTAGACTGTGACAGAAACCTGTCCCCAGCAGAGTTCAGCATCTGCCAATGGACTATTTGAGGGGCCTGATCAGGCGATGTCACAGTTCCACATCTACAACGCTGTGGGCACTGGAGCCTCACCTCACCTCCTTCCACTGAGGCAGCCTAAACCAGACCCTACCCTCCACCTCACACAGGACCCTCAATGGACAGGGTGGTTTCATCCTTCATCCACCTTCACTCTCCAATAACAGTGGAACTGGGGAAACAGAAAGGTCTGTTGTCCCATTTGGAAACTGCATCACCTTGTTGTATTTTTAAAAAGTGGATTTTTTTTTTGTTACAATTCAATATTCACCAATTTGCTCAGTATAATTGAATAGTGGAAGTACATTATTTAACTTCAGCAAGGAACCAGCAACCACTCCTTCCTTCAAAAGATTACGAAAGTCCAAAAGACCAATCATTTCCCAAGGATCTTAAAACCATTTCTACCTCAGTGAAGGAACTTTGCCCTCATTGAGTCACACAAAGGTTCAATGTTCAAGTGAACCAATCACATTTCCACTAACCTCAGAATCTCAGGCAAGAGGAGGAGGGGAACAAGCGCGATTGTGTGCGAGTGAGTGGGGTCCTACCTAAAGCCTTGAACCAATTTCACAAAGAGAACAGGGACCCGGTGAGGGAACGGGATGCTCCCAGCACCACTGGAGTTATATCGCCAAAAACACACAGCATCACCTGACCGGGAGGCAACTCACCTCAGCTGGTAGAGCGGGGCCCACAGGGATAAGGAAAAGGGGTTGGATTGGAGATTGTGAAAGGCTGGATCGATGTGGACTCATGCACACTGTACAGGAACAGCCTACAGGAGAACTCACTGATCAGGATCCAGCTCAGCACTGACACTGACCAACTGGTCAGAGCACCAGGAGCTGCAAATCAAACTCAAAACGGAGGGAGAGACAGACAGACATCAAATAAAAGCAAAATGCTGTGGATGCTGAAAATTGGAAATAAAAATAGTAATAGCTGGAGAAACTCAGCAGGTCTGGCAGCAACAGTGGAGAGAAAGCAGAGTTAATGCTTTGGAGAGGAGTATTCCTCAGAACGAGGGAAAGTGATGATCAAAGTTCATGGGCCCAGGTAGAAAAGGAGCGAAAGTATAATCTGATCAGAGACACTGGCCTCACGAGAGGCTGTGAACTCACCTATAATTACGCAGAAGTTTTGTTACAAAATGTTTATCATAGCAGCCAGTGCTTGGGTGCTTCTGGTAAAGGGTGTTCCCACTCATTAACCTTTCCAGGAAAGACAGGTCTGAAACAAAAACAGTAAGTTACTGTAGACCCATTAACTGTATAAACAGGGTAAAAACAATGACTGCAGATGCTGGAAACCAGATTCTGGATCAGTGGTGCTGGAAGAGCACAGCAATTCAGGCAGCATCCGAAGACAGGCAAAATCGACGTTTCGGGCAAAAGCCCTTCATCAGGAATAAAGGCAGAGAGCCTGAAGCGTGGAGAGATAAGCTAGAGGAGGGGGGGGGTGGGGAGAGAGTGGCATAGAGTACAATAGGTCAGTGGGGAAGGAGATGAAGGTGATAGGTCAGGGAGGAGAGGGTGGAGTGGATAGGTGGAAAAGGAGCTGGGCAGGTCGGACAAGTCCGGACAGGTCAGGGGAGCGAGTTTCTGGAGGTTAGAAGCTAGGATGAGGTGGGGGAACGGGAAATGAGGAAACTGTT
>NC_057735.1:3632004-3646080 GCF_004010195.1 Chiloscyllium plagiosum
CCCCCACCCTCCTCTAGCTTATCTCTCCACGCTTCAGGCTCTCTGCCTTTATTCCTGATGAAGGGCTTTTACCCGAAAAGTCGATTTTGCCTGTCTTCGGATGCTGCCTGAATTGCTGTGCTCTTCCAGCAACACTGATCCAGAAACTGTATAAACAGGTCCACCTTCCTAGGCTGTAAAACTAATTTACAAGATTTTTCCCCCATAAGTGGAACTCCTATTTTGGAATTCTCACCCACGTCTGTATCTTCACCTCTCCTCCCAGATTTTAATCTCGCCATCGGCAGCTGTCTGGACTCTAAACTTTGGAATTCACTGCCTGAACAGAAGCCTTTCCCCCAGGGTCCACATCTCTCCTCGGAGGTAAATTTCAGCTTTGTTCAGTCACCTGTTCGCCTGTCTCCTTCCCCTCAGTGTTTAACCCTGCCACATTTCACAGTGTGAAAGGGTGCTGCCAAAATGCTAGAGAACCTATTCCAGTGACTGGCCACAAGAAGGTGCCAGTGAGCTGGGTCAATATTCAACATCCATCACAACAGTGCAACCAAAGATATGCATTAAATAAAAGGTCAGAAAGTCAACATTGATCTCGAGCAGCTACAGACAGTCACAATGTCCTGCTCCTCAAAACCATAAACACAAAGTATTTGCAGTTGAGAATACTTAACTGGCTAGACCTGGAGCTACACTGATAAATTAAACTGCATTGACTTCAATGCAAGAGGCCTAACAGGGAAGGCAGATGAACTCAGGGCATGGTTAGGAATATGGGACTGGGATATCATAGCAATTACAGAAACATGGCTCAGGGATGGGCAGGACTGGCAGCTAAATGTTCCAGGATACAAATGCTACAGGAAGGATAGAAAGTGAGGCAAGAGGGGAGGGGGAGTGGCATTTTTGATAAGGGTAATTACAGCTGTGCTGAGGGAGGATATTCCCAGAAATACATCCAGGGAAGGTATTTGGGTGGAATTGAGAAACAGGAAAGGGATGATCACCTTATTGAGATTGTATTATAGCCCCCCGCCTCACAATAGTCAGCGGGAAACTGAGAAACAAATTTGTAAGGAGATCTCAGTGATCTGTAAGAATAATAGGGCTATTATAGTAGGGGATTTTAACTTTCCAAGCATAGACTGGGACTGCCATAGTGTTAATGGCTTAGATGGAGAGGAAATTGTTAAGTGTGTACAAAAAGCTTTTCTGATTCAGTATGTGGATGTACCTACTAGAGAAGGTGCAAAGCTTGACCTACTCTTGGGAAGTAAGGCAGGGCAGGTGACTGAGTTGTCAGTGGGGGAGCACTTTGGGGCCAGCGACCATAATTCTATTAGTTTCAAAAATAGCGACGGAAGAGGGTGGACCAGATCTAAATTGGAGGAAGGCCAATTTTGATGGTATTAGGCAAGAACTAGAGGGCATAGGTTTAGGGTGAGAGGGGAAAGATATAAAAGAGACCTACGGGGCAACATTTTCACGCAGAGGGTGGTACGTGTATGGAATGAGCTGCCAGAGGAAGTCGTGGAGGCTGGTACAATTGCAACATTTAAAAGGCATTTGGATGGGTATATGACTAGGAAGGGTTTGGAGGGACATGGGCCGGGTGCTGGTAGGTGGGACTAAATTGGGTTGGGATATCTGGTCGGCATGGACGGGTTGGACTGAAGGGTCTGTTTCCATGCTGTATATCTCTTAGATCAGAGTGGTGCAGGAAAAGCACAGGTCAGGCAGCATCCAAGGAGCAGGAAAATTGATGTTTCAGGCAAAAGCCCTTCATCAGGAATACAGGCAGGAAGCCTCCAGGGTGGAGAGATAAATGGGAGGGAGTGGGGCCAGGGAGAAGGTAGCAAAGAGTACAATAGGTGAAGGGAGGTGGGGATGAAGGTAATAGGTCAGAGAGGAGGGTGGAGCGGATAGTTGGGAAGGGAGATTGGCAGGTAGGACAGGTCATGGGGACAGTGCTGAGCTGGAAGGTTGGAACTGGGGTAAGGTGGGAGGAGGGGAAATGAGGAAACTGGTGAAGTCCATATTGATGCCCTGGGGGGGGGGGGGGGGGGGGGGGGGGGGGTAGTTGAAACATTGGGCCACGGGAAGGTGTGGTTGAGTGGTGCAGGTGTCCCGGAGATGTTCCCTAAGGCGCTCTGCTAGGAGGCATCCAGTCTCTCCAATGTAGAGGAGACCGCATCGGGAACAACGGGTACAATAAATGATATTGGTGGATGTGCAGGTAAAACTTTGGTGGATGTGGAAGGCTCCTTTGGGGCCTTGGATGAAGGTGAGGGAGGTGGCGTGGGCACAGGTTTTGCAATTCCTGCGGTGGCAGGGGAAGGTGCCAGGACGGGAGGGTGGGTTGGACCTGACCAGGTAGTCACAGAGGACTTCCAAAAGTTGATTGGGGGCAGATGTTCACAGGCATAGGGATGACTGGAAAACAGGATGCCTTCAGAAATGAGATAACGAGAATCCAAAGACAGTATATTCCTATTAGGGTGAAAGGAAATGCTGGTAGGTGTACAGAACACTGGACGACTAGAGAAATTAAGGTTTTCGTGAAGAAAAAGAAGGAACCAAGTGTCAGGTATAGACAGCAGAGGTCGATTGAATCCTTAAAATGAGCATAAAGGCAGTAGGAGCATACGTAAGAGGGAAATCATGAGGGCAAAAAGAGGACATGAGATTGCTTTGGCAAATAGGGTTAAGGAGAATCCAAAGTGATTATAAATACATTAAGGACAAAAGGGTAACTAAGGAGAGAATAGGACTCCTCAAAGATCAGCAAGGCAGCCTATGTGTAGAGCAGCGGGAGATGGGGTAGACACTAAATGAGTATTTTGCATCAGTATTTACTGTGGAAAAGGACATGGAAGATATAGAATGTAGGGAAATAGACAATGACATGTTGAAAAATATTCTTATTACAGAGATGGTGGTGCTGGATATCTTGAAACGCATAAAAGTGGACAAATCCCTAGGACCTGATCAGGTGTACCCTAGAGCTCTGTGGATAGCTAGGGAAGTGATTGCTGGGCCTTTTGCTGAGATATTTGTATCATCAATAATCACAGGTGAGGTGCCGGAAGACTGGAGTTGGCTAACGTGGTGCCACTGTTTAAGAAAGGTGGTAAGGACAAGCCAGGGAACTATAGACCAGTGAGCCTGACCTCGGTGGTGGGCAAGTTGCTGGAGGGAATCCTGAGGGACAGGATGTACATGTATTTGGAAAGGCAAAGACTGATTATAGGTAGTCAACATGGCTTTATGCGTGGGAAATCATGTCTCACAAACTTGATTGAGTTTTTTGACGAAGTAACAAAGAGGATTGATGAGGGCAGAGCAGTAGATGTGATCTATATGGACTTCAGTAAGGCGTTCGACAAGGTTCCCATGGGAGACTGATTAGCAAGGTTAGATCCCATGGAATACAGGGAGAACTAGCCATTTGGATACAGAACTGGCTCAAAGGTAGAAGACAGAGGGTGGTGGTGGAGGGTTGTTTTTCAGACTGGAGGCCTGTGACCAGTGGAGTGCCACAAGGATCGGTGCTGGGTCCTCTACTTTACGTCATTTATATAAATGATTTGGATGCTAGCATAAGAGGTACAGTTAGTAAATTTGCAGATGACACCAAAATTGGAGGTGTAAAGGACAGCAATGAAGAAGCTTACCTCAGATTACAACGCGATCTTGATCAGATGAGCCAATGGGCTGAGCAGTGGCAGATAGAGTTTAATTTAGATGAATGTGAGGTGCTGCATTTTGGGAAAGCAAATCTTAGCAGAAGTTATACACTTAATGGTAAGGTCCTAGGGAGTGTTGCTGAACAAAGAGACCTTGGAGTGCAGGTTCATAGTTCCTTGAAACTAGAGTCACAGGTAGATAGGATAGTGAAGGCAGCATTTGGCAAGCTTTCCTTTATTGGTCAGAGTATTGAGTACAGGAGTTGGGAGGTCATGTTGTGGCTGTACAGGACATTGGTTAGGCCACTGTTGGAATATTGCATGCAATTCTGGTCTCCTTCCTATCAGAAGGATGTTGTGAAACCGGAGAGGGTTCAGAAAAGATTTACAAGGATGTTGTCAGGGTTGGAGGATTTGAGCTATAGGGAGAGGCTGAACAGGTTGGGGCTGTTTTCCCTGGAGCGTCGGAAGCTGAGGGGTCAGCTCATGGAGGTTTATAAAATCATAAGGGACATGGATAGGATAAATAGACAAAGTCATTTCCGAGGTCTGGGGGAGCCCAGAAGTAGAGGTTACAGGTTTAGGGGGAAGAGGGGAAAAGATATAAAACAGACCTGAGGGACAGTTTTTCGATGCAGAGAGTGGTACGGGTTTGGAATGGACTGTCAGAGGATGTGGTGGAGGTTGGTACAATTGCAACATTTAAAAGGCATTTGGATGGGTATATAAATAGGAAGCATTCAGAGGAATATGGGCCAAATGGGACCAGATTAGGTTGGGATATCTGGGCAACATGGACAAGTTCAACTGAAGGATCTGTTTCCGGGCTGTACATCTCTATGATTCTATGACTCTAAAAGCCTTCACCCAAAGGGCAGCAGTGAACAGGACAGAGAAACATACAAAGCACCAATGATCCATATTGTACTTACCCAGTCCATGTTTGATGGCGATGGGGGACCTCAGCACTGGTCCCAGTTGCTTTGGATCTCCAGCCAGAACCAGTTGTCCACCATCCTTGTTCTTTTCTAAATCCATCACATCCAGCAATCCTTCAACAAAATACATACAAGTCAAACACTCTGAAAAGAGGAATAGCACAGGGTTAGATACAGAGTAAAACTCCCTCTACACTGTTCCCCATCAGCACTCCCAGGACAGGGACAGCACAGGGAGATATAGAGTAAACCTACCGCTACACTGTTCCCAAACACTGCTGGATGTATACTGGGACAGGGTTGGATGCAGAGTAAAGGTCCCTCTACACTGTCCTCCCCCATCAAACACTTGGGTACCAGACTTTAAGGAGGACACAGAGTGCATTGCTGGAAAAGCACAGCCGGTCAGGCAGCATTCAAGGAGCAGGAGAATTGATGTTTCGGGCATAAGCCCTTCATCAGGATACCAGGAATGGTACAGATGCAGTTCACTGGGATATATCAGTACAAATCTGTGGATCGGCTGAAAACTGGGATCTTGCTCTTTTCTCCAATTCCCTTTTCAAAGGCCCTCTGGAATCTGCTTCCACTAGTTACCCTTTCAGGTAGCTCGTTCCTGGTCACAAGCAAATTCTACAACCTTCTAAGCAGTTCAAGAAGGTGAACTGCAAAAGAGCCAGGTAAATTACAACACAATAGTAACAGCTGCAATATTCCTTGGAATCACATATTTGCAAGGGATACTGCTGGGAAAAAAGGTTGAAACCTTGGTTTGCGGTTTCCGTTAAGGATCTTCTGAACTACAGTGCAGCTTTCTCTTCCCCTCTTGATAGAAACTTATGCTCATGTTAAGGAAAATCCATAGGCTCGTTTATTTCCAGTTACCCGGGACCATGGCAACCAACTGCAAACGTTAAACTTATGATCTATCATATCAGGTTACACACTGGGTTTTGACTGGTTCAGAATTACCATCAGCCAGGATCAAAGCAGCAACTAGAAATATTTCAGCCAGTTGGATTCCTGGCAAGGAGGGATTTGACATTGGAGGAGAGGTTGAGCAGCTTGGGCCTGTATTTCCTCCAGTTTGGAAGAATGAGGGCAAGCTGACTGAATGATGAAAGATTCTGATAATGGCGCATCATTTATAATGAAGAGGCCTCTTCAAAAAAATGGAGTGTGGAAGCATGTCTTCTGAGAGGATCACGAATCTTTGGAATCCTCTTTTTCAAGGAGCACTAGAGACCGGAATATATTCAAGGCCGAGTTAGAGGGATTTTTAAATTGACAAGGGGGTAGACAGGCACGTGGTCTTATTGAATGCGCAGGTACTGAATGGATACATTGCTCCTATTATTTTATGTTATAACTCTCCTCAAAATAAAAACGTCATTTCCCCTGGCTTTTATGCCAATCATTTTAAAGGTGTATCCTGTACTTACTGATCCTCCTGCCCTGTTTCTTCCTATCTAATATATTAAAGTAGGATAATCTGGGGCAGAAGACAAAACAGCTGTTTTTTTTGTTTTAAACAGATTAATGACATACTCACCTGCAACAGCAATGACACACTCAGGCTCAACAGCGTTCCCAGCCTCATCAATGAACACATGCGAAAAATAACCATAGGGGAACTTTGCAGATGCCAACCTGATTCGAAAGATAAAATAAATTGCAGCAAATTATAATGGAATTCATTTGGCCCCACACACACATCTCTCCCACATGTTACAACAACAACAACAACAACAACAACAACAACACAGGCCACCTCATCAGCAGATCTATTCATGCACAAAGCCTCTCAAAATGGTTGATGCATCAGCTGGACGAGAACCCCTGCAAACGAGGAATTAACCTTTTAGGACAGAGACCTTGACCTCTGTGCCTCAGAAGGCAGTGGAGGTGGGGTTATCAAATCAAGACGGAGATAGATTTGTATTTGGCTGGGGAACCTATCTAAGTTCCCAACAAAAACAAATCAGCCATGATCTACCGAATGTGCAATAGGTTTGAAGGGGCGAATGGCCTACTTCTGCTCCCGATTTGAATGTTCATTTGTTTAATGAGAGGTACTGAGCCAGGAATTATGTTGGAATGAACAAGGTCTTTGGTCACAACAAACTCTATTTCCTGACCACTGAGTACAGCCCTCTCCTTGGCAACTCTGCGTGAACCACACTGTTTACAACCCAAGTATCATAGTGAATCTGGAACTCATGCATACAGTTACACTGCCTCTGCAACACTGCCCAACTCCACTGCAGGCAAACTCCAAATTAATGTCTCCACTCGAACATTCCAATTTTTCCGACTGACTTCAACTTTCATCCTCCAGAAACATGAGTCCCTGCTGCCCACTTCCGATCTCACATTCACCAATCAAGCTCAGTTCTTGCTGACCTGCCCTGGCACTCCATACAATTTTAAATATTCTCATCATTGTTTTCAAACTTGGCCATATCTCTGTGACATCCTTTAGTTTCACAAGCCCTAAGATTTCGGTGCTTCTCCAACTCCCGTAGTCATCACCATTAACAGAGCTCCACAACATCCTCCCTAAACCTCAGGACGGGATGCTCTTCGGAGGGTTGGCACAGACCCAATGTCCCGAATGGCCTCTGTCTGCACTGTTGAGATTCCGTAAGTGAAGTTGGGGCCTTCTACTTATAGAGAGAAGAAACATCAGAAGGATTGTTGCTTGGGATGTAGGGAAACCCACAGGGCTGTTAGGGAGGGAGTTCCAGGCATCAGAGACTACGAAGCAATGGAGGGATACTTCTAAGGCAGGATGCTATGTGCACTGTATGACTTCACTGGTGATATGGAGGGTATTCTCAGGCACCCCCTGCCCTTTTCCTTTCAGGATTGTGACCTGGAAGGATTTTTCTGAACTGTAGTGCAGCTTTCTCGACCCCTCCTGATAGAAACGTATGCTCGTGTTAAGGAAAATCCATAGGCTAGTCTATTTCCAGTTACTCAGGACCATGGCAACCAACTGCAAAAATTAAACTTATGATCCATCACATCAGGTTACACACTGGTTCAGTATTACCATCAGCTGGGATCAAAGTAGCACTTGGAATTATTTCAGACCAGACCGATTCCTGGCAAAAAAAGGGATTTGACATTGGAGGAGAGGTTGAGCGGCTTGGAGGAACGCGCTGACTGAATGATGCAAGTTTCCGATAATGGTGCATCGTTTATAAATAAGGAGCCTCTTCAAAAGTGGAGAGTTGCTGAGATACCCTGGTTGATATAGATAAGGTCTGAAGCTGTGCAGTCCAACAATGTGCAGATAAGGTGAATTGGCCATGCTAAATTGCCCATGGGTTCCAAGGTGTGCAAGCTAGGTGGGTTAGTCATGGGAAATGCAAAGCTACAGGGATTGGAGTTTTTGCTTTGGAGGGTGGGGGTGTGGTGGTTAGTTCTGGGTGGGATGCTCTTCAGAGACTTGATGGGTCGAATGGCCTGCTTCCACGCTGTAGGAATTCTCTGATTCTATAAGTGGAATTCCTGATGAAAGGCTTTTGCCTGAAACGTCGATTTTACTGCTCCTCGGATGCTACCTGAACTGCTGTACTCTTCCAGCACCACTAATCCAGAATCTGGTTTCCAGCATCTGCAGTCATTGTTTTTACCCACATGTGACTCCAGACCCACCAAAATGTGGCCAACTCTGAACTGACAGTGATGTTGTCTTCTCCGTACTCTCTCGAGTGGCCAAGCAAGCTACGCTGTTTTAGGGCAATGAGCCAGAGGTCAACAGGCAGCCAGAACAACACAGCAAAAGGAATTGGTAAAACAGCATGAGAGAGGTGGATTAGTTTGCACTGCAAGTTGTGACAATATGAAGTGATTATCCATTAGATCAGGGGAAACAATGTTTTTTTAAAACTCACTCGAGATGTGTGTATTGTTGGTTAGACCAGCATTTATTGCTCGTCCCCAGTTGCCCCTCGAGAAGGTGACAGTGAGCTGCCTGTTTGAACCATGCAGTCCATGTGCTGTAGGTAGTCTGATAATACTTTAGGAAGGGAATTCCAGAATTATAGTGAGACCACAGTGAAAGAACAGTGATACCTGGAGAGTGGCTTGGAAGGGAAGCTACAAGGGGTAGTGTTCCCATGTATCTGCTGCCCTGGTCCTTCTAGATGGAAGTGGTCGTAGGTTTGGAAGATAATGTTGAAGGAGCCTTTGTGAATTTCTCTAGTGTGTTTTGTAGATGGTACACACTGCTGCTGCTGAGCGTCAGTGACAGATGACTGTAGATGTGGTGCCAATCCAGCGGGCTGCTTTGTCCTGAATGGTAAGCATCTTGAGTATTGATGAAGCTACATTCATCCAGACAAGTATTCCATCACACGTGCCTTGGAGATGGTAGACAAGCTCTAGGGAGTCCGGAGATGATTTTCTTGCCGCAGTATTCCTGGCCTCTGACCTGCTGTTTTTATTGTGATTCCGCTGGAGTCTCTGGTCAGTGGTAATCTCAAGATGTCGATTATCAAGGGGTGGTGGTTAGCTTGCCTCTTACTGATGATGGTCATTACATGGCATTTAAATGTTACTTGCCAATTGTCAGCCCAAGCCCTGGATAGTGACCAGATCTTATTGAATTTGAACACTGACTGCTTCAATATCGGAGTCGTCACGAATGGTGAACATTGTGGAATTATGGGTGAACATCCCCATTTCCACCTTATGGTGGAGGGAAGGTCATTGATGAAGCAGCTGAAAGATGGTTGGGCCCAGGACACTACCCTGAGGAACTCCTGGAGCTGAGATGACTGACCTCCAACAACCACAACCATCTTCCTGTGTGTCAGGTATGACTCCAATCACCAGAGAGTTCTCATTGATTCCAACTTCACTAGGGAAGGGCTCGGGGGCAGCACAGTGGCTCAGTGGTTAGCACTGCAGCCTCACAGAGCCAGGGACCTGGGTTAGATTCCAGCTTCAGGCGACTGTCTGTGTGGAGTTTGCACATTCTCCCCATTTCTGTGTGGGTTTCCTCTGGGTGCTCAGATTTCCTCCCACAGTCCAAAGATGTGCAGGTCAGGCTGGATTGGCCATGCTAAATTGCCCATATAGTGTTCAGGGATGTGTAGTTTAGTGCATTTGTCATAGGAAAAGCAGGGTTATAGGGTGGTGGGTGGGGATATTCTTGAGGTTCAATGTGGGCTTTGTTAGGCCAAATGGCCTGTTTCCACACTGTCAGGATTCTATGACTCCTTGATGCCACACTCAGTCGAATGTGACCTTGATTTCAACGGCTGTCACTCAGACCTCACTTCTAGAATTCAGCTCTTTTGTCCATCTTTGGACTGAGGCTATAATGAGGTCAGCAGCTGAGGGGTCCTGATGATCCAAACAAATCATCAATGAGCATGTTAGTCCTTTCTAACTGCTGCTTGGTAGCACTGTCAATTCCACTTTCCATCACTTTCTTGTGCTGTAGGGTACCATAAGCTTTCCATGTGAAATTAGGTAAGCACATTGAAGGGGTTATGCTTGCAGGAATATGGGAGTAAACAGAAATGGGGCGATTTATTCAGGAGGGACAGCACAGACACAATGACTAAATGACCATATTCTGCACTACAGAAGTCTATGAAAGGTCACTGCAGGTCACGCGATTCTCAGTACTTACCTTCCAGCTGTAATCAGGGTGGTGGCAATGACCCGGTATTGCTGGAGCTCTTCCTTCGTTGGGAACTCAAATGCCTGATTGGATTCGTTCCAATTTGAGCATTCCTGATAGATACAAGGCAGGAGTTAGCAATTATCTCGAGGACTGACAGCACCAATAGGTGAGCTGCCACGCCTATCACCTGGGGTCACATTTCCCCACATCACAACAGTCACGACAGGAGTCAAACAGCAGGGGCGACATGGTAGCTCAGCAGTTAGCACTGCTGCCTCACAGCACCAGGGTCCCAGGTTCGATTCTAGCCTCGGGAGACTGTCTGTGTGGAGTTTGCACATTCTCCTTCTGTCTGCATGGGGATTCCCCCCCACAGTCCAAAGATGAGCAGGTTAGGTGAATTGACCATGCTCAATTGCCCATAGCGTTAGGTGCATTAGTCAGAGGGAAATGGGTCTGGGTAGGTTACTCTTTAGAGGGTCAGTGTGGACTTGTTGGGCCAAAGGGCCTGTTTCCACGCTGTAGGGAATCTAATCTAATTACAAACATACTTTCCTGTACAAAACAATCTCTGGGATGTGAAGTAGTGAGGAAGTGCTACAGCAATGCAGGGCTTTCTGTACAATGGGGTAGTAAAATAAAGAGCCTGTAAATGAGTCAATACCAACAGTACACAATTTGGTGCATTCATGATACCAAGGGCCCCCTCTTCACTGGGTGGTGAGGATGTTGTGAAATGCAAACAGCAGAGCAGGGGAGGAGGTTGGGTGTGGGGGAGTAGGGAGACAATATATTAACGCAAAACATTAACCATTTCAAATACTGCGCAAAACTCCCTCTGCACTGTTCCCAACAGAACACTCATAGGACAGAGACTGCAAGGGGCTAGATAGAGAGTAGAGCTCCCTCCACATTGTACCCATGAAACACTCCTAGGATATGGACAACACTGAGTTAGGTACCAAAGAAAGTACTTTCTACTCTCTTGAACTCAAATTATTGCTCCCTTGAGTACAATCCCATCATTACAATCAAATACTTCCAGGACAGGGACAGCATGGAATTCGATACAGAGTGAAGCTTCCTCTACACTGCCACCTATCAAATAATCTCAGGACAGGGGAGTTAGATAGAGTAAAGCTCCATCTGCTACACTGACAACTTGGCTCCACAATCTTGCTTATTACAACCAAACTGTGGCATTATCTCATTCTCCCACCAAATATCTCCACGTCCTTACCAGAGAATTAGCGATTTAAGGCTAAATCGGATGCAAAGTTGTTTTGTTTGTAAATGTCCCTGTTCTGAATTAATCTAATAAGTGGACAAGGCAAAGGTAGGACCAGGGCTGGTAACAAAACCTGACCCCACTCTGTGACAGAACCAACAGCGTGACAGGCCATTTGGGGCAACTGGCCCATTCTGGGATCCACACTCCACAGGAGTGGAGAGAAGTGGTGGACTTCTCTATCACTAGTCTGGCAATCCCAAGGCCCAGTGACAAGGGGATCAAATCCCACCATGGCAGTTGGTGAAATTCAAATTTAATGAATAAATCTGGAATTGAAATCTGCTCTCCACAATTGTGAACAGGCCAATCAGACAGGTGTAAAATCCCATCATTTCATTGATGAAAGGAAATCTACCATCCTCACCCAGTCCAGCCACAGTATTCCAGACCCATAGTAATGTTAGTCATTCAGTGCAAAGGCAAATAGGGATGAGCATGAAATGATGCACACATTGCACAAAAGGGATAAATGTTTAAAAGGGGAGTTTCCTCCCACTGTGTTCATTTAATTCCATTGCTGTAACCTCGATACCCATCTTCCTCAGATAATGTCAAATTAAGGATTCTCCTACTCAATGAAAATTGAAAAGAACTGTGGGTACTGTAAATCTGAAACAGAAACTGGAAGTACTGGAAGCGCTCAGCAAGTGTGGCAGCACCTGTGGAGAGAAATCAGAGTTTCGGATCCAGTGACCCGTCCTCAAATGTTACTGTAAATACTTATCACAAGTTCTGAGGAAGGGTCAATAGTCTTGAAACGTTAACTCTGATTTCCGGCCACAGATGCTGTCAAACCTATGGAGTTTTCCCAGCAATTTCTGTTTTTGATTCTCCTTAACCTTTCATCTTGCCAAACATGTGTTGATCCTCAGGTTAAACCATCACTAGTCATTCCTCTAAAAACCAAAAAAAAAGAGAATAGCCCTATTACTAAAATGATGGCAACTTTATTTCTACTTCACTGTTTGTTTCCAGCATTCCTCACGGTAGTGAGACCCGCACTTTGAGCACCCTCTGGGGATGGAAGTTCCTGGGGACTTGTTCTGGGAGTGAGGACCTGAATTCTGGGGTTTTTGCACAGGTGGGAACTCGGTTTGAGGAGCGGATTTAAACAAGAGAGGAGAATTACCTTAACGTCACAGGGGATGGCGCTCCAGGTCCGACTTACGGCATTGAGGCGATAAATGTCCTTTTTGTTCACATGTTTCTGGATTCTTTGACATAGGAGGTCAGTGGCACTGTTGGTCGGTGCACACGCAAGGATGTGTGCTGTTGGGATACAGCACAGAACCTGAGAGCCAAAGCCAATGTTAAAAATCAACAAGCAGTTGAAGGCTGTGAAATGTAACAAATACCAAAGATCATCAACAAAATTTATAACCGCAGAATGTTACAGCAGAGGTGGAGATGACCATTCAGCCCATCAGTCATGCACTGTGATAGTTATCCAGCTCCATCTCATTGTCACACTAATTCACTCCAAGCATGAAGGTTAGTTACTTCTTTGCTCAAGTGCTTATTTAATTCCTTTTTCTTAAATATTTCCGAATCAACTTGTTCAGAAATGTTATGATACACCTCTGGAGCAGGAGGCACTCAAATATGGACCTCCAGGCCCAGACATAGGCACACTACCACTGTCCCACCATCTTTATTCAATTCCTTGCTAAATATTGACATCAGTTTCAGATGTCAGATCATAATCTAGGGAAAAAAAAAGAAACAAAACAAACTGTGAAAGCTGGAAATGTTAAAACAAAATAAATTGAGAAACAACAGGTCAGGCAGTATTTGTGGAGAGGGTTAACATTTCAATTCCAGTGAAAGACAGACTTCCTGGATTCTCATGGTCCGAGTGTTAGTTCTCCGATTTACCCCACCCAATCAACATCAAGTCTTTGCTACACTCTTCACTTCTCCCAGATCACAGCATGCTTTTTTTTTTGAGAGAAAAGTTTAAAAAAGAGCTTTACACGTGGTGGGGAAATAGAGTCATAGATGTACAGCACGGAAACAGACCCTTCGGTCCAACCCGTCCATGCCGACCAGATATCCCAACCCAATCTAGTTCCACCTACCAGCACCTGGCCCATATCCCTCCAAACCCTTCCTAATCATATACCCATCCAGACGCCTTTTAAATGTTGCAATTGTACCAGCCTCCACCACATCCTCGGGCAGCTCATTCCATACACGTTCTACCCTTTGCATGAAAAAGTTGCCCCGTACCTTTCCCATCTCACCCTCAACCTATGCCCTCTAGTAAAATACCGTGTCTATTTAACCTATCCATGCTCCTCATGATTTTATAAACCTCGATAAGGTCACTCGTCAACCTCCGACACTCCAGAGAAAATAGCCCAGTCTATTCAGCCTCTCCCTATAGCTCAAATCCTCCAACCCTGGCAACATCCTCGTAAATCTTTTCTGAACCCTTTCACGTTTCACAACATCTTTCCGATAGGAAGGAGACCAGAATTGCATGCAATATTCCAACAGTGGCCTAACCTACATCCTGTACAG
>NC_057735.1:3647783-3683532 GCF_004010195.1 Chiloscyllium plagiosum
CCTTTCACCCTGACAGGAATATACTTTCTCTGGATTCTTGTTATCTCATTTCTGAAGGCTTCCCATTTTCCAGCAGTCCCTTTACCTGTGAACATCTGCCTCCAATCAGCTTTCGAAAGTTTGTGCCTAATACCGTCAAAATTGGCCTTTCTCCAATTTAGAACTTCAACTTTTAGATTTGGTCTATCCTTTTCCATCACTATTTTAAAACTAAATAGAATTATGGTCACTGGCCCCAAAGTGCTCCCCCACTGACACCTCAGTCACCTGCCCTGCCTTATTTCCCAAGAGTTGGTCAAGTTTTGCACCTTCTCGAGTAAGTACACCCACATACTGAATCAGAAAATTGTCTTGTACACACTTAACAAATTCCTCTCCATCTCAACATTTAACACTATGGCAGCCCCAGTCGATGTTTGGAAAGTTAAAATCCCCTACCATAACCACCCTATTATTCTTACAGATCACTGAGATCTCCTTCAAATTTGTTTCTCAATTTCCCTCTGACTATTAGGGGGTCTATAATACAATCCCAAGAAGGTGATCATCCCTTTCTTATTTCTCAGTTCCACCCAAATAATTTCCCTTGATGTATTTCTGGGAATATCCTCCCTCAGCACAGCTGTAAGCTATCCCTTATCAAAAAGGCCACTCTCCCTCCTCTGTTGCCTCCCTTTCTGTAGCATTTGAAGAATGATATTTTTCTGAAAGTTCAAAGTAGCACTGGCTCAACATCACCTTTAGACACAGAGCAGGAGTAGGCCATTCAGCCCATCTAGTCAGCTCAGCCATTCAAGAAGATCATAGCTGTTCTGATAATGACTCAACTCCACTTTCCTGCCTTTCCCTCACCCTCAATTCCCTTACTGATGAACCATCTGCCTGTACAGGCCGTAAGATGCAGTGGCAATCCTGGCTCAGTTAGCAATGCCTGCATCCTGTGAAAGAATAACCAACTGAACTAGGTGGAGGCCATTGGTGGGATAGTTACTTCAGCACATGTGAAGAGATAGGTCCTGACACAGCAGTAAAGTGAAGCTGGGAGAGGTATACACCTGTAAATGTTTCACTCTAAACAAAATGCTTGAGTGAAGACTGGCTCAGGTATATCCTTTACCAACTTGCTATCAGGATTTTTAAGAACAAACATAAAAATTATTTATTCATGGGACGTGGGTTTCACTGGCTAAGTCATCATTTAGTATCTATCCCTAGTTGTCCTGGAGAACTGGGTACAACAGGCTGCATGGTCCACTGTCTTTTATTAGTTTTCTTATAGTCCTTAAAGCATTTTATAGGTTGCTTTATTTAAAAAAATAAAAGATTCAATTCAAACACGATCTTGTCTTGGGAACTGGAGATACCTTAATTGAATAGTTCAGGGAAATGGATAGTTTTGTCCTTCTGACTGACCTCCAAAATTACCCTCAACCTCTCCCCAACAAACAGGAAAATAAAACCACAAGATTTCCAAAGGTTAACTCTACTTGTGACATGTTCTTGCAACACTTACAGAAGTTGGTTCAATGATGTAACAAGATCTGCAAACCATTTGACCAATTGGCCCTGTGCTGGTACTTACATGCCCATTACAACTCGCTCTAATCAGTATATCTTTCTGTTCTCTTCTCCTGCTGTGCAGAGATGTAGCTTTCCTTCATTGTATCAATTCTATTTGTCTCCACCATTCCCCATTTCTGCATGCTCCCCATTCTCACCATTCAAATCTCTCCCGCATTTCCCTCTGCAAGAGATTCAATCTTGCTAGTTTTGACGTTGTGTACAAGCGGAGAACTCTTCTCTAGATCAACTCTACAAAATGTCTTCAATACAGAAATACTGAAAACAGGAGCAAGAGTAAGCCATTCTGCCCAATGGGGCTGTTCACCATTCCTTGTCCTTTTGGTCAATCAACTCTTTTTTTTTATAGATATTTTTATTAGAAATTTAACATTTTTAGGTATGGACATCAAAGGGTTACTGAGGAATAGAAGAACATCATCTGCATAAAGGGTAATTTTATGTTTACCTGTACCAATCAACTCTTTAATATCTAGAAGTTTATTTGTTTCTCAAATATTATATTAATTAAGGACAATAATTTATATGACACCCTTAACAAATCAAACTACCCCTGGGCACTTCATAGCAACGGTGTTAAACAAACCTCCCTTTTGTGCTTCATTAATAATCTTCCCTCATTGTAAGGTCAGAAGTAAGGATGTTTGCTGATTATTGCACAATGGTCAGCACTATATGTGACTTGTCAGACACTGAAGCAGTTCATCTTCAAATGCAGTGGCATCTGGACAAGATCCAGGATTGAAAAAAAAAACCGTGGCGCTGGAAAAGCACAGCCGGGTCAGGCAGCATCTGAGGAGCAGGAGAGTTAACACTGAGCATAAACCCTTCATCAGGATGAAGAGCTCTTTCCTGATGAAGGCGTTATGCTCGAAACATCGAGTCTCCTGCTCGTCGGATGCTGCCTGACTGCTGTGCTTTTCCAGCAACAGAATGTTTGATTCTGATCTCCAGCATCTGCAGTCCTCACTTTCTTCTAATGTCCAGGATTGGGCTGACAAGTGGCAAGTAACATTCATGTCACAAATGCTAAGCTATGACCTTCATGAATAAGAGATAATCTAACAACCCCCCACCTTGACATTCCCTTACAATCAACCTACTATCCCCTACTATCAACATCCTTGATGTTACCATTGACTAGAAACTCAACTGAACTCACCATGTAAACACCATGGCTGCAAAAGCAAGTCAGTGGCAAATAACTCACCTCCTGACTTCCCAAAGTCTGTTCACCATCTATAGGGCACAAGTCAGGAATGTTCTAGAATATTCCTACTTGCCTGGATGGGTGTAGCTCCAACAACACAAGAGCTTGACAACCACCAGGACAAAGCAGTCCATTGTGAGTGGCATCACATCCACAAACATGCACTCAAGCAATCACCAACGCTCTGTACAAGTACTGTGTACCACCTGCAAAATGCATGGCATAAATTCACCAAATCCCCTTGAATAGCACCTTCCAAAGGCATGACCACTTCCATCCAAAAGGACAAGGGCAGAGATGCATGGGAAAATGGTGGTTCAGTGGTTAGTGCTGCTGCCTCACAGTGCCGGGGCCTGGGTTTGATTCCAGCCTCGGGTGACTGCACATCCTCCCAGTGTCTGCCTGGGTTTCCTCCCACAGTCCAAAGACGTGCAGGTTAGGTGAATTGGCCATGCTGAATTCACAGTAGTCAGAGAGAAATGGGCCTGGGTGCGTTACTCTTCGGAGAGGCAGCATGGACTTGTTGGGCTAAATGGCTTATTTCCACACTGTAGAGAATCTAATCTAAACACCACCCTCTGCAAGTTCCCCTCCAAGCCACTCATCATCCTGACTTGGAAATATATCGCCATTCCTTCACTGCCACTGGGTCAGAATCGGGGAATTCCGTCCCTAACGGTTTGGTGGATCTACCTGCCGAACATGGGCCGTGATGGTCCTAGGCAGCAGCTCACCATTACTTTCTCAAGGGCAACTAGGGACAGGTAATAAATACTGAGCCAGCACCTCCCACGTCTGATGAGTGAACAAACAAAAAGCAGAGAGCTTCGAGGGTTTGGAGGCTGGGGGCAATTACAGAGTCAGGGAGAGATTGGGCCATATCCAGAGGGGACAGACCAGTGATAAACTATCATCCTTTGAAATGATTGCTCTGGTTATACTGGAGCTCCATTCTGGATTACAGAAGGCCAGTACATGCCAAATGTTTACTGTTTACCATTTCTGGGTAATGGGATTTGAAAACAAAGACAAGAATTTTAAAATCATGGCATTGCATAACTAGGATCCAAAATACTTCAGCAAGCAGGAGAATGCTGGGTAAATAGGATGTGGTGTGTGTTAGGACACCAGAGGTTTGGATGATGTCAAACTTACTCAGGGTAGAATGTGAGACCAGGCCATGAGTCATAAATTCTACTTCCTCTCTCAGGCCTCTGTTCCCTATAGCACCCAGCTACATCCTGTTCAGTCTGCTGATCACTATATCTGCTTCAACCTTGTTAATATTCAGGCTGCACCTTCTCTATTGCTGAGTGAGTGAAAAGAGTGTGTGTGTGTGGGGTGGGGGGCGGAACAGATATCACACCATCACATGATGTTCTAAAAATATTTTGCGCTATCTGGGTTACATATCCGAACCAATGCTGAAATTGACAAAATCTGAGAGGATGGAGGTGATCAGGGCGCACACACACACACACACAAAATCCAATTCTGTCCCCCAAAGCGGGACTGACATCACAAAGTAGGTCATGGTTGAAACACTGCAGTGCTGGCCTCATGCAGGGCTGTATAAAAGGCTCCAATTAACCAACAGCAGTGGTCCAGCCATAAGGGGGTGGTGGATAGGGAGTGACAAAACCTAGATCTGTTCCTTCAACGTGGGGTCAAGGAATTACTCACAGCAACATCCATCATATTTTAACAAAATGAAGTGCTGTTGACTTTTCAAAATACGAAGCAGCCTATTTTCCATTTCTAAATCAGGAAACGGCTGTAAAAAGGAGAGCTGAATCTTATTTTGGTTTTCAACATTAAAAGGAGTCAAGAATGGTTCCAGGAATGAGAAACTTCAATGCTGAGGAAAGATTGAAGAGGTTGGCACTATTACCCTTAGAGAGGTGAGGCCAGGGTTTGAGGGGAGATTTGAAAGAGGTTTTAAAATCATGAGCAGTCTGAACAGAGTAAATAGGGTGAAGCTGTTCCCATTTGTGAAAGGAATTAGAACAAAACTGCGTAGGCATAGGTTAAACATGACGTGCAAATGAAGCAAGGGCGATGTGGCTCAGGCAGGTTCAACCGAGTTGTTCAACTGGGGCATTGGAAGATTATTTGGATAGAAATGGTGCATGGGGGATTGGGGAAAAGACAGGAGATTGGCAGTAGGTCATAGAGGGCACAGAGCTGAATGGCCTCCTTTATCGAGAGTAATTTAGTTACTGAACAGTCGTAGGAGATAGAATTCCAAATACCGATCATGGAGTTGTCTGAGGGATACGCAAACACTCAAGCGTCATTATAGATTGGCGAGGAACCACTTGAACCTGGCTCACTGGTAGCTCTCCAGAAACAATCCCATCAAATCCGAGCTGACACTGCCTATGCAGTACCACAAGGGAGCATCACTGTCAACTCTCAGGCAAAGTATTAAAATAAGGTTCCATTTGCTCCATGGGGGGGGGGGGGGAAAGAGAGAGATGATAAATATTACAGTGTGAAACTCTGAATAAATTTTCTATCATTCTCAGGAGGTGGAGTTGCTGGCTGGGCTAGTATTTAACACCGGTCTCTAATTGCTTAAAATTTGGTGATGAGCCACCCCTTTAAACAACTGCAGGCCTTGGGGTACAGGTAGATCCGCAGTGCTTGTTACAAAGCAAGATCCAGGGTTTGTTTCCTTTTTATTCATTCACAGAACATAGATGTTGATGGCTGGGCCAACATTTATTGCCCATTCATACTGGCCCTGGAGAATGTGGTGCTGAACTGCCATTGTTGCAGTCCATGTGTTGTAAGTATACCCATAATGCCATTAGGGAGAGAAATCCAGAATTTTGACCCAGTGACAGCAAAGGAACAGCAATATACTTCCAAGTCAGGATGGTGAGTGGCTGGAGGGGAACTTGAAGGTAGCAGTGTTCCAACGTATCTGTTGCCCTTGTCCTATTGGATGGGAGTGGTTATGTTTGGAAGGTGCTGTCTAAGAAGCCTTGGTTAATTTCTGCAGGGCATCTTGTGAATAGTATACACGTGTTGATGGTTGATGATGCAACTGAGCTTCAGTGATGGAGAGTGTAAATTTTGAATGTATTAGTTTGAGTTCCAAATAAGAGGGTTGCTTTGTCCTGAATGGTGCAAAGCTTCTGGAGCGTTGTTGGAGTCACACTCATGCGGACAACTCGGGAGTGTTCCATCACCCTTTTCAAAGTGAGGGGAAGAGTTTCAGGCTAAAGGGATCAGAGGGTATAGCAGAAAGTAGCCACGATCAAACTAAATAGTGATGCAGGCTTGAAGGGCCGAGTGGCCTACTTCTGCTCCAATTTTCAACATTTTACTTCTATGGTTTACACTCATGACTTGTGTTTAGTAGATAGTAGACAAGCTCTGGGAGAAAGGAGGAGAGTTTCTCATCAAAATTCCTAGTTTCTGGCCTGTTCTTATTAGCCACAATATAAATATGGCTAGCCCACTAAGTTCTGGTGAATGGAAACCTTCTTGCCCCAAGAAAAATTGATCATGGTGGGCACCACTGAGGATTACGGGGCGATGGGTAGATTCTCTTGGTCATTGCCTTGCATTTGGAGGCGCAAGGGTTCCTTGTCACTCAGCAGCGCAGCCTGGATATTGGTCTTGGTCCTCTTTGGGGCCTGACTAGGGAGATGTGGAGAGGTTGCTTCACCTTGTAGGAGAAGCTAGAACCAAAAACCAAAACAGCATAAAACAGAGATTAAACGGTGGCCCATTCAAGACAGAGAAGGAGGAATTGCTTCTCGAGGGTGGTGAATTTGTGGAATTCTTTACCACAGACAGAAGCAATGGAGGCTGGGTCATTAAGTACAATCAAAGCTGTGATAGACAGATAAGGCAGCAAAGTGGCTTTAAGGATTAGAACAAAGAACAAAGAAAATTTACAGCCCAGGAACAGGCCCGTCGGCCCTCCAAGCCTGAGCCAATCCAAATGTACCGTCTAAACTGGTCGGTCAATTCCTAAGCATCTGTATCCCTCTGCTCCCCACCTATTCATGCCGCTGTCCAAATGCAGCTTAAATGAATCTACTGTGCCTGCCTCTACCACTTCTGCTGGC
Source organism: Chiloscyllium plagiosum (assembly GCF_004010195.1). Lineage (NCBI taxonomy): Eukaryota > Metazoa > Chordata > Chondrichthyes > Orectolobiformes > Hemiscylliidae > Chiloscyllium > Chiloscyllium plagiosum. The sequence continues at coordinate 3,654,660 of NC_057735.1, forward strand.
AACGCATTCCAAACGCCCACCACCCACTGTGTGAAGTACTTGCCGCGTGTATCCCCCTTAAACTTTCCACCTCTCACCATGAAAGCATGACCTCTCGTTATTGAATTCTTCACCCTAGGAAAAAGCTTGTCTCTATCCATCCTGTCTATTACCCTGAAGGCAAGCATACTATATGCCTTCTTGACCACTCCATCCACCTGTGCAATAACCTTCAGGGTACAATGGATTTGAACTCTCAGATCTCTCTGCTCATCAACTTTTCCCAAGGCTCTTCCATTCATTGTATAATTCGCTCTAGAATTAGACTTGCACCATCTTACATTTGTCTGGATTGGAAGCCATCTGCCACTTTTCCGCCCAACTCTCCAATCTATCTATATCCTCCTTATTCTGACAGTCCCCTATGCTTTCTGCTGCTCCACCAATCTTCGTGTCATCTGCAAACTTGCTGATCAGACCAACAATGCCCTCTTGTGATATACATTTATGTATATCACAAACAACAGTGGCCCCAACACTGATCCCTGTGGAACACTACTGGTCACCTTTCTCCATTTCGAGAAACTCCCTTCAACTACTACTCTGTCTCCTATTGCTCAGCCAGTTCTTTATCCACCTAGCTAGAACACCCTGCACACCATGTGACTGCACTTTCTCCATTAGTCTACAATGGGGAACCTTATCAAACGCCTTACTAAAGTCCATGTATATGACATCAACTGCCCTTCATTCATCTATCAACTTGGTCACTTCCTCGAAGAACTCTATTAAGTTGATAAGGCATGATCTCCCCCATACAACACCATGTTGCCTATCACTGATTAGCAGATCTGCCATAACCTCATTGAAGGCTGAGTGGCCTCTGCCTGTAACTGTGTCTTATGTTCTTGTGCTCATTTGGAAACAGACTGTGCCAGTACGGGAGTTGTGTGGAGGAAACGGGGTGACCACTTTGGAGAACACCTACATTCTTTTGTGGGTGGCACAGTGGTTAGCACTGCTGCCTCACTACACCAGAGACCCGGGTTCAATTCCCGCCTCAGGCACATTCTCCCAGTGTCCGCGTGGGTTTGCTCCGGTTTCCTCCCACAATCCAAAGATGTGCAGGTTAGGTGAACTGACCATGTTAAATTGCCCGTAGTGTTAGGTGAAGGGGTAAATGTAGGGGAATGGGTCTGGGTGGGTTGCTCTTCGGAGGGTCGGTGTGGGCTTGTTGGGCCAAAAGGCCTGTTTCCACACTGTAGGGAATCTAATCTAATGAACACCTCACCCTGTTCCCTGGCCAACACCTCTGTCCCAGGCTTGCTGCTGTGCTCCAGTGAAGCTCAGTCCAAACTGCAAGAACAGGGCCTGAAGAAGGGCCTGTGCCCGAAACGTCGAATCTCCTGTTCCCTGGATGCTGCCTGACCTGCTGTGCTGTTCCAGCAATAAAGTTTCAACTTTGATCTCCAGCATCTGCAGACCTCACTTTTCTCCTGCAAGAACAAAACCTTACTTTCTGCTTGGGGACCCTGCAGCCCTCTGCACTCAATATAGAGTTCAATAATTTTAGGGCCTGAACTTGCCCATGTCCCAGCCCCTTAAAAATACACACACACTCACACACATAGCCATTAAGTCTCCATTAACAGATATTCACCCTCCTAGCCAATTGTTATCAACTCCTTTGTCTGTCCAACTGGTCATGACTCAGGGAGGGTTAGAGCCAAACCAATCATTTACTCCTTAGCCCCTCCCTCAAACCGGTCTTCTGCATATAAACTAACATTTTCCAAGCAACCATCTATCTTGAGGAATGGGCACTGGAATTTGATTTCTCTTTACAGATGCTGCCAGACCTGCAGAGCTTTTCCAGCAACCTTTGTTTTTGTCCTGGATGCCTCACTTGGTCAAATATTGCCTTGATGTCAAGGACAGTCACTCGTAGCTCACCTCTGAAATTCGATCGTGCAAATGGTGAGAACCTTCCAGAAGAGGGAGTCACAACCTTAGAGCCAAACAAGGTTGGAAGCTATTCTCGACAAAAATAGGTTGTGGAATCTGGAACGCTCCCCACCAAAAAAAAGTTTGAGGCTGAAGATCAAATGAAAATTTCACAACCAAAATTAATGGATATTTGTTAAGTTTTGCAAGCATCAGGTACAAAGGCAATGAAATGGAGTTTCAGCACAGACTAGGGGTATGGGTGGGTTATGCTTTGGCGGGTCGGTGTGGACTTGATGGGCCGAAGGGCCTGTTTCTACACTGTAATGTAATCTAATCTAGTTGAGGCCAACAGGCTGTTGAACTGGCTCAAATGTCTGAATGGATGTTTGTGAATGAATGGTCAAGATCAGAGTGGTGCTGGAAAAGCACAGCAGGTCAGGCAGCATCTGAGGAGCAGGAAAATCTACATTACGGGCAAAAGCCCTTCATCAGGAAGGGCTGCTCTTCGGGGATAAGAATCAAAATATCAGTGAGAACATGAAGAGTGAATCAGCACAATGTTTCAGCTAAGACAGTCAAATTTTAAAATGGGAACGCTGTTGAAATTTCTATTTCCCCAGATGTGTAAATACATGAAGATTGTTACACTCCTTTCAAATGCGATTTTATTGATATACAGGATGTCTGTGGAATCAAAATCTAATATGAAAAGGCATCAAAAGCAAATGCTTTTCACAGTTGATAAAGTGTGGTGCTGGAAGAAGCACAGGCAGCATCTCCCTGACCCTTCCAGCACTGAGCTTTCACATAACATTTGAGTAACTGATTGGTTGACAAACTACCGATACAAGTGGAAAGCAAGGAGCGATGGAAACCGTGACTGACGTTTGGCTCAAGGTTCAGACTTTGATGAGGACCTCTCAAAGCCAGGTAGTCTGTTTCACGAATCAGACTGATTTGTTTTCATTCTGGGGAACTGGGCAAGAATGGAAAATGAGAAACATACTGGACAAGGTGCCACGTGCGCCCTTCACTGAGGACAATGAGAGTGGTCAAGGAAAAAATAATGCTGGGGAAAAGGAACTCACCACCATCCACCACCCACCCTTCTCCATTTATAGGGAGTACATTGTAAAAGAACTGAAACACAATGTTGGAGGTGATGCCTTGTACCTGTTTGATAGCTTCCACGATAGTAACCGTTTTCCCAGTTCCTGGAGGACCAAACACAAGATATGGAGCAGGCCTGGAGATCCCAGATACAATGTAACGGACAGCATCAGCCTGTTCTGGATTATTCTCAAGGGACCGATCATAAAATCTTTGAAAGAAATTAATAACAGGAACAAAATAAACATGTACAACATGCAGATTTCTAAAGGAGCTAAATTCAACCATAATCCCGTCACTCAACTATCTTCAGCTTTTAGCAAAACAGTAGAAAATGGTTCAGAGCAAAGTTATTTCCTGGGAGGCAAATTCTCTCATGTGAGCAGGCCATTCAGCCCAACTATTTATACTACAATTTCACCTTTAAGGCTCTCCCATCTTATTAGTGTATATTTCTGTTCTTTTCTCTCATGCGTTTATCTACAATCAGTCAAGCAAATATAATTATTGACTTTAGGATAGAATATAGAATGGAATCCTTTCAGTGTGGAAACAGGCCACTCAGCCCAACAAGCCCACCTCCAAATAGCACCCAATCCAGACCCATCTCCCTAACCTTTCCCTGTTACTCTATATTGCCATGGCTAATGCACCTAACCTACACATCCCTGAACACGATGGATAATTTCTTATGGCCAATCCACCTAAACTGCACATCTTTGGACTGTGGGAGGAAACCAGAGTACCCGGTGGAAACCCACGCAGACACAGGGAGAATGTGCAAACTCCACACAGATAGTTGCCGTAGGGTGGAATCAAAGCCAGGTACCTAGCGCTATGAGGCAGCAGTGCTAACCATGGAGTCACCGTACCATCCTTAACCAGTCTCTGTAGAAACCAGTTCTTTAATCTCACCGCTGTTTGGGAAAAGACATTTCTCCTGAATCACGCAATTAATTTGTGACTCTTCAATTTCTAGTCCGCACTGGTAAGTGGGCATATTTCTCTCCAAACACCCAACCAACTTCTTTCATAATCTTAATGGCTTCTATGAGGTTACCCTTCAGTCTCCTCTTCTCTGGAAGAGAAAGAGAAATTGGGTCCTGGTCTGTTCAACAGACATTCCAGATTATCAGAACCTCTCACTTGAGGCGTTCATTCTAAGTGGGCCATAATGAACGAAGAGAAAGCTTGGGCTTGCTCTGCTGACTGCCATCTGGTGGCACGGTGGCTCAGTGGTTAGCACTCTGTCCCACAGCGCCAGGGACCCGGGTTCAAAACCTGCTTTGGGCAACTGTCTGTGTGGAGTTTGCACGTTCTCCCCATGTCTGCGTGGGTTTCCTCCAGATGCTCCGGTTTCCTCCCACAATCAAAAAACGCGCAGGTCAGGTGAAATTGCCCGTAGTGTTAGGTGCATTAGTCAGGGGTAAACATGGGAATGGGTCTGGGTGGGTTACTCTTTGGAGGGTCAGTGTGGACTCGTTGGGCCTGTTTCCATACAGTAGGTAATCTAATCCTATCTACCTCCCATCCCTCCCCAGTCCCTGGCTCAGAGTCAGTGGCCCCAGTCGGGTCTACTCACGCCAGACTCTTGTCCAAAGGATGCATGCATTGTCCATCAGAATAAGTGGGAAACAGCACATCCTTCAGGCTGGTGTCCTCATTGGCTAATTTTGCGGCGCGGTGTTGTAGTTGCAATGGTAGCCGGTTAAATGTAAAGGTGACATCAAATTTCATGTTGTTTATAAAAGCATTCAGAAGCCTGGAGAGAGATAGAAATGGTGCTGAAAATGTTAGGAAGAGGTACTTTCAGCTCACCATTTTACTATTTCTTCTGCACCCCTTTAAAATGGGAGAGGGCTGTCAAGTGAGAATTCATTCACAAAACAAAACTCTTTACTTTTTAGATCCCCACAGTTAGGCACTAAAAGGTGGTATTTAGTGCGGGAATAACATAGATGAACTAGGAGGGCTTAACATTCTATCCCTGCTGGAGTTCAATTACTTTAGAAAAATGACAGTGGCTTCACTCAGAAACATAACTTGGCCAAATCTTTGCTCCTAATCCAGTGACTCCCCAATAGGCAGACTAGGCAGGAAGCCCTAAACAGGGAGGGAAGATCACAATATCACAGGCTAAAGACACTGACATTTACGAGAGGCCACAATAAGGAGACATAGATACCGACTATCCAAATGGCTAGCCAGAGCGAAAACGAACAAAAAGGCAGCAAGATCAATATTGTGAAACTGAAACAAAATAAAATGCACCAATGAGACAGACTTGCAGGATCTGTGGATTCATGGACCAAAGGAAATGTTACATGACATGGAGGAGAAAATCTGGTTAGAAATATAGTTTGGATTGAAAAACAAGTATAACTAATTATGCACGGCACACATGGATACTAAACACATTTAAAAATAAAGCTTCATAAAAAACTAGTTTAGCACTAAAGACACTATCACAATCAGCAGGAAAAGCCAAAAACACTCCACTTTGAAATTAGAATATACTTGGAAAGGGATAAGGATACTTCACACATACTATTAATTAAGTCAATAGAATAATGTTCAAATCAGGTACAGTATATCAATATCAGTTTCAACCACTCAAAAAGGTATAGAAGGACTCTAAATGATGTTACATCTACGTGTGAAAATAAGACGTCAACAAGGGAGAGACACTGGAACATAAAACCTAAGTATTTAGCTGATAATAGATGACAAACATCCTTATCCTGTGATTACCATTGGATACCAGGATTAAATAACACTCAGACAGAGAAATGAAATACCTTTAAAAAACCTTCCACAAAAGGATTTTTTTTTCAATTCAAAACTGAAGGAAGAAATGAAAGGAACATCCACACGAGAGTATAAAACAGCCCACAACCTCACCAAGGAATCTTTACTGGTTGATTAAGGAATAAATGTTAAAATGATACCATATCACATGAAAGTGATAGGAACCTATTCACAGGGTTAACATCCACATTTTCAAAACAGTGGGGATATGAATAATATAAAAATAAGACCAGTCATTGAAATTTCAAAAGTATTAGGATTTAATACTTCCCTAAAAATGATTTTCTCTGATCTCCTTGCTTGGGACTCAAGAGGAAAACTTCATTTTAAATGTTGATAGATATCCTACTTTTGGATATTGTTTTACAATCTGGAATAGTTATAAACAACATCAAACTAGATTTTTTTTAAAAAGAAATTCAAACACAGGCCAGCATTTGTTACCCATCCCTAATTGCCCAGAGGATAGTTGAGAATCAACCACATTGCTGTGGTCTGGAGTCACAAGTGGGACAGACCAGGTAAGGATGACAGATTTCCTTCCTTAATAAAAAAAACATTAGTGAACCAGATGGGTTTTTTCTGACAATTCACAAGAGTTTCATGGTCAGTATTAGAACCTTATTTCCAGGTTTTTAATTGAATTCAAATTTCACAATCTGCCCTGACAGGATTCAAACACAGGTCCCAAGGATTTAGAAACAAATTCTGAAGACCACTCAGTCTGTCACAGTCTCTTGCTGTCGTGCTCCAGCAAAGCTCAGGGCAAGCTGGAAGAACAGCATCTCATTTCCTGCTTGGGAAGCTTGTAGCTTTCAGAATCAATAGAGGGTTTGAGCACCTTTCCTCATGCTTTCCCCCACCTTCATACTCCAGGTCTTATCTTACAGGCTACTCCCAAACACTACCTTTTGTCAGCCATTCATTCCCCCAGACTGACTTTTAACCATTTCTGTGTGTCCAACTGTTCCTCTCTCCTTGGGGGTTTATCTTCACCTAGTGTTTACCCTTAATCCTGCTCCGAACCCATCGTCTGTATAAAACCCATCCTTTTCCTAGCTACCATCAGTTCTGAGGAAGGATCACTGGACCCAAAACTTCAACTCTGATGTCGCTATGCCTTCCAGTTTTGTGACTTCATTAGTGCAGTCTTAATCAACAGATGGGAATCAGAAAGCCTCCTGATCAGACCTGGAGTTAAGCAGGCCTGCCCACGCTCTCTTGCCTTGTTTGTGTGCTGAGTCTTTGCTGAGTCCATCAGGAAGGATGTGAGCCTGAGAGGGGAGTCTTTCCAGGCAGCGAAGGCCTGCAGGTCAAAGCCTCCCTGGACATGGATGACATTGCCATTTTCTGCTTGGATCCACTGTTAGTGCACAGACTCACGGGCATCCGCAACAAGCTTGAAATGGTCTCAGGAGCCAAGATAAATCAGTGCAAGATCGAGGCCATATCTCTTTGCAAATTGAGCTGATGAATCCTTCACGGTCAAGCCAGACTACCTGAAGTGCTATGAGTATCGTTCAGACGGGCCAGGGCATGCGCAAAAACGTAGAAGAAGCATATCACGAAGGTAAGGCAGAAACTGGGTTTTTAGAAGCACTGTTCTCTCTCTCTCTCTCTCTCTCTCCACGGTGGGTAAAAACCTAATCATCAGGGTGTGAGGGGAGGTATTCTGTGTTGTTGTATGTGGCACAGATCTGGCCCATTCCCAAAACCTGCACCATGGCAGTCACCTGAGCCATCTTCCACTTCATCAGATGGTCTAAGATGGACAGTTATCTGCAGGGACACAATGTACAAAGCTCTGGAAAGGTTGGGGGTGGAAACATAACCAAGGCCGTCCTCATCCTGATGGCCACCTTTGTGTGGCTGATTCACGCTGAGTGTAGACCCTCTGTGTGTAAAAACCAAGAACCACTACCTACGGAGGATTGAGCAAAAATCCCCATATTCTGAAATACCAGAGCAAAATCCTGGACTTTTCAAACAACAGTTAAAAATAAAAGAGCAAGGCAGGCAGCTGGGCCAGGTTCTGGGAAAATGACAGACACAAAGATAGCTGCTTGGAACCATTGTTCAACCCGGAAAAACCAATTCACACCTCTACTCTAAAAGAGCAATCAACTAGGCCTAACACTATCCCAACCCAGACAGACTGGGGCCTCAGCAGATACCAGACACACATTCAACTTTGATCAATATTCATACAGAGATACCAGACATTCTACTTAAATCTAAACATTCACACCTACTCTGAAACATCAGGAACTCAATTGGCCTCAAAAGGAACACCAGAAACACAATAGCAACACAGATTTGAGGGGAGATAAACGGGAGATCACAGTCTGAATAATTGCTAGCCCTGAACCGAGGTGGGGGGGTGGGACACACAGAGAATGTCTTCTCCAACATCAGAGCTCCTACAGAAAGATTCCCCGCAGGCTCGAGCAGCTTTGGAACCAAGAACCAAAGAGAAGACAACCCAAGAGCATTGTTGGAACAAAGGACATCAGAGGGGGGAAGGGAGAAGGGGGCGGGCAGCAGCCAATTAACCCCTGGAGCTGCCTCACAGCACCAGAGTCCCAGGTTCGGTTCCATCCTCGGGCGACTGTGTGTGGAGTTTGCACATTCACCCCGTGTCTGCGTGGGTTTCCTCCGGGTGCTCCGGTTTCCTCCCACAGTCCAAAATTGTGCAGGTCAGGTGAACTGGCCATGCTAAATTGCCCATAGTCAGAGAGGGAGGGGTGTGTGGGTTATTCTTCGGAGGGTTGGTATAGACTTGTTGGGCCAAAGGGCCTGTTTCCACACTGTAGGGAATCTAATCCAACCAAACAAGAGCTTCCAGACACAAGCCAAGGGAACCGATGGCAAGAACCTTAGCAACTGGACGCACTTTAAAATGGTGTTTTCCCCAGTGGTGAGGTGAAACTCCTGAGACCCCAAAGGTTTCCAACCCAGCTAGCAGGGAGGGGAAGGTGGGTGGTGACAGTGCATATAGGACCCCAACCCAAGGGTAGGAACTCTGAAGAAAGTCTCTGTAATTAAATCTGCTGTTCAGCTTTGAATCGTGTTTTAACCGCTGATTAATTTGATAGTGCATTTAATTACTGGCCTCTGTATAACTGGGTCATTTTCACTGTTTTATTGCATTTGCCTTTTTTTAAAATTATACTTTCACCCTGAAACACCGGTCTACTGCTTTTATTTCATATTCCTTAAATAAGTCCAGTATCAGAACCAGGTGCTTCAAACCACCTAAACGCTAACAAATTACCGATTGCACACCAGAAACGCTACAGAATCTACCAGTCCCCAGTTTTACAAAGAACGGGACTGGCCTCATTACAGCAGAACACTCGTCAAGTAGTTGAACTGCTCCACGTCTCCTGTCCTTCATTGAGAAATTTGAGAAGTGAAATACCTTTGGCCACAGGTCCATCAGGAAGTGGTCAGCATGTACAGTCCGAGACCCAGTGAGTAAAGGAGAGAGTGTATTCTGTCTGATGGTTTGTTGAGCAGACTGTCAAAGTCATTCGGAAGTATGTCTCATCACCAAAACTGTCCCACAAGCACCAAGGCATTGTTTGGCAGGTGGTGAGAAGGAGAAATGTGTGTCAGATTGTTCAGGGATACCTTTGCATACTGCCCTCGAACCATGGTGGGGGGGGGGGGCAGTTGTTGGGAGTCTGTCACACACATCTCCAGCTGAAATGTGTCTTTGTAAAAGGAAGTCTGCAGAAAGATACAGGGGCTTGTTGACGCTTGCCCTGAGCAGCTTAGTGATGCGGGACTCTGCCCTAGGGTCTGTTCCCCAGGGCACACACAGAGACAAACACTGATTGCGCCTGGAGGACCATCAACTCCATGAAAGAGGGTCTTTGGTGGTCTGCCCAAAAGTTGTTGGTTTTCCAGAGCAAGGAGTTGCCCTCAACCAAGTGTTGCAGAATGGCACATTCCAAGTCCAGGACTATGGACTGAGGGACGCAGTAAAACTTGGGGCAGCTGCCCTGCCAGGGCGCAGTGGGGAGAGACCACCATCTAAAGTCTTTCAGTCAAAAGAATAATAGGGAAAAAGTGAGGACTGCAGATGCTGGAGACCAGAGTTGAAAAATGTGATGCTGGAAAAACACAGCAGGCCAGGCAGCATCCACGGAGCAGGAGAATTGATGTTTTGGGCATGATTCCTGAAGAAGGGCTTATGCCCGAAACGTTGATTCTCCTGCTCCTCGGATGCTGCCTGGCCTGCTGTGTTTTTCCAGCATCACATTTCTCAAAAGAATAATAGGGGTCTACTCAGTTATTGGGCCCTCCCAGTGCCTCAAAAATAAGTAATTAACGTCCTGTATAAGTTAGAAATGCCTTGGATTTATTTGTCCCCCATATGGAAAGACTGGACAGAATTGAACTGCTGTAGGGACTGTATCACAAAGATTTTTAAAGTATATTTTTTAAAATAAAAAAAAAGTGTTAAGCCTCATTTCTCTCCACAGATGCTGCTAGACTTGCCAAGTTTTTCCAGCAATTTTTGTTTTTGGTTTCTGATTTCCAGCACCTGCAGTTCTTTGATTTTTTTTGTTTTCCCCAGAACATTACTGGAGTCTCTGGATTCGTAGTCAGGTGATACCATGAGACCATCATTTCCTCGATCCAGGATGACATTTTTTTTTTAAAATAGTTTTTGGCATTCCAATTTAAAGCACATCAAAATATATTGCTTGTTAACTGCTGATAAAATTGGTAAGTTATCTTGTTTTTCAGTTACACCTGAAACTCCTACTCATAAAAGTGGAGAGGCATATATTCCCAGAGGGAGAAGTCCCAGGTGTTTTCAATATCGAGGACATTTTTAACGTGGCTATGGCTTATTAAAATTATGCAGGTTACTTAGAAGAAAGTACCAGTGAGCAGTTTCTCCCTGTGGAATGGTTGTGTTGTTCCTACAGATGCATGAATAAGCATTTATGGGATTGACTGGCTTGAACTCAGCAGATAGAAGTTACTCCCGATTTAAATAACAGTTATAAATCATTTCAATAGGACAATCTGCAGAAAAGGAGAAAGTGAGGACTGCAGATGCTGGAGATCAGAGTTGAAAAATGTGGTGCTAGAAAAACACAGCAGGCCAGGCAGCATCTGAGGAGCAGGAGAATCAACGTTTCGGGCATGATTCCTGAAGAAGGGCTCATGCCCGAAACGTTGATTCTCCTGCTCCTCGGATGCTGCCTGGCCTGCTGCACTTTTCCAGCACCACATTTTTCAATCTGCGGAAAAAAACATGTCACAGATTAAAGATATACAGAATGAAGGAAGACAGTAATAAACAAGTCACCAGTGTCAGAACAACAAGGGGTAGGAATTGAAGCGAAAAGATTTGGGGCAGCATGGTGGCTCAATGGTTAGCACTATAGCCTCACAGCACCAGGGTCCCAGGTTCGATTCCAGCCTCGGGTGACTGACTGTGTGGAGTTAGCACATTCTCCCTGTGTCTGCGTGGGTTTCCTTCGGCTGCTCCGGTTTCCTCCCATAGTCCAAAGATGTCCAAGTCAGGTGAATCGGCCATGCTAAATTGTGTTAAGTGCATTAGTCAGAGGGGAAATGGATCTGGTGGGTAATGGTGGGTTACTCTTCGGAGGGTCGGTGTGGACTTGTTGGACCAAAGGGCCTGTCTCCACACTGTAGAAAATCTAATCCAAACACTGAAAGGTGCAGTTTATTTGAGAACATGATAGCATTAGAAACCACACAATTCTACAAAATGAGGATGTGACAGTTGTCTGAGAAAAGTAGCTCACACATTATTCAGATCATAAACAGGACAAGAAATACACCCACACAATAAATCTGAAGGCAAAGATTTATACAAAAGCATCGAATAACATCATCAAGCTCAGATCACACCGGAGGGGCTTTCCTGACAATGTGCAAGAAATTGATGTCTGAGGAAAGATGTTTGGCAAGTAAAGGTTATCATGCTAGCACCCAAAGGGGAAGCAGAGGTTTAACACTAAGGAAAAGCCGGTCAGAATGAGACACAGAGAAAGAAGTTTATGTTTCATGTCCCAGAGTGAGATAATTTGGAGATGCTGGTGTTGGACTGGGGTGTACAAAGTTAAAAAACAAAACCACAACACCAGGTTATAGTCCAACAGGCTTAATTGGAACCACTGTAGCTTTCAGAGTGAGATGGTTCTGCTTTTCTGAGGGTGCAGTTGTAGATGATCTCAGTAAACCATGAGGTGAAGGAAGCAGAGTGCTGAAGGTGGCATTCCTGTGAGAAGCACCCTCCAAATCAGATGGAAGATGTGGTGCAATTGTAGCCTCAATATTTTAAGGAGATGGGCAAATGTTTCGAAGATTTTGAGAGGCACGCCACAGTTGACGCAGTAATGAAATGAGTGACCTATTTCAAGGATCAACACAACAAAAAAGGATTACTTGAAAAAGAGAGAACTCCAAAATATGGGTAAAAAAATGTTTTCTCCCTAATTGTGGGTCTACCTACAGCACATGATGTCTGCATGCAATCTATGCCAGAAGACAGGGTGGAGACAACAGAAAGAGACGATGATAGTTCTTGAATTACCACCAAGACCATCATAGAATCATTTGCCGATTCACAATCAAGGGTTCCTCAGACAGCACCTTCCAAACTCACAACCACTTCGATCTAGAAGGACAAGGACAGCAGATACATGGGGACTCCACCCCTGCAAGTTCCCCTCCAAGCCACTCACTATCCTGACTTGGAAATATATCACCGTTCCTTCACTGCCATCGAGTCAAAATCCTGGAATTCTCTCCCTAATTGTGGGTCTAACCTACAGCACATGGAACTGCTGCAGATCAAAGAGGCAGCTCACCTCCAACTTCTCAAGGGACAAGGGATGGGCAATAAATGCTGGCCCAGCCAGTGACACCCACAGCCCACAAGAGAAAAAAAAATTGCTAGGAGGTAAACAATGTGATGCAAAGGAATGTAGCCAAGACAAAGGGCTCTGGATGTAGGTTAGCTCGCTGAGCTGGAAGGTTCATTTTCAGATGTTTCATCACCATACTAAGTAACATCTCCAGATGAAGTTTCATCCAGCTCAGCGAGCAAATCTACATCCAGAACCTCAACCTGAGCTACAAATCTTCTCAAAGCCCACTAACATAAAGGGTATGTGAACTTGGAACAGGACCCAGTGACTTCGAGCAAGGCTGACTGTAACAACTTGGTTTCAATAGCTCCGAATATTTACAACAGTCTGGGGTGAGGTGGGGGGGGATTAAGGTAGTGTATAGATGTGCAGTTGCACATCAGTTATTTTACATCTTAAAATCGTTACATATCCCTTCTATTGCACTTTGTTCCATCTTTTACAAGAAAAAAGGATTTTATGGAGGCTTCTCAGGTTTAAAATAAAAATTGGGAGAGGAATTAGAGAGAAAAAAAAAGTGACTGATGAGAAAGGAAGGAATGAAAGTCAGGCGAGGAGGTGGTTTTCCAATGGGCAGGAACATTTACTGGTGTTGAGGAATGGATTGATTACACATGGGAATTTGACAAGTTTTTGAGGAGCCAGTTAACAGGATTATTGAGCTGGGTAACTCAAATAGGATAACTAAATTGCTCCATGTAAAAAAAGTGTTTAATAACATTAATTTCAGATACCAACATTGTGGGTTGGTTGGAACTGATCCCATTGAGTTTAAAATAAATGGGTGTCCTTTGAGATTTCACAATGTTCTCCAGGAATGTATTCCCCATGAAATGTTTGGAATTCACTGCCATTGAGACTGAAATCAGTAAATGAGTGAGAAGAAACAAAAGAGTCTACATTTGACCAAAGCCAGAGCTGGGAAACAAGCGAACAACAACAATACTGGAAACATCACCATCTGGGAGGCAACGTCAGCATCAGCAAAACAGACTCCTGCAACACCATGAGTGTTACCAACTTCACTCAGGTAACACAACAGCTCCCCACTGAGAACAGCGACTGCCCAATCCACAAGGTGGAGAGACAATATTTTATCAAAAACATGGAGTTGTGAATATGTTTAACAAGGTCTACGTGCTGTTAAAAGGTATAGAAAGAGAAACAGCTAAGACAAGGCTCTACATTTTAAAGACAAAGTTTGCTATATAAAGATTTTCAAACTGCGCTATTCAGAGAGATGTTCTTTCACACCTCTGGAGAGGATGGAACCTTACACAGACCTCTTGGTGCAGTGCTGGTGTCCTTCCATCTGAGGGATGTCTATGCTACTCTTTGCAGAGAGCTAAGAACTAATTAGCCATGAACCAACTACATACAGGTGTTGAGAGAGGCTGCACTTGAGAGTCATGTAACGAACTGTAATACATAACAATTCAGCTGCCTAAAACTGTCGCCATACTACGCAGCAATTTGACAGCTTGAACCTCCCGAAGTGTACAGTGTGACCATTTCTAACATATGGGAACCAGAAAACATCATAACCCTATATTTGTGTATTTTGTCAAAAGTGGAAAATTATTCCCCATAACCACCCCTTTCATATTCCTAAAAAGACTTGCTCTCTGCTCACCACAATCTCCATTGCAGAGAAAACAGCCCCAGCCTGTTGCAAGATCTACAGATTCTATATTCCAGTTTACATTTGCCAGATAAAGTGAGAGTTGGATTATTGGATCATCAAAAAAATCCAAAGAAAAAGTGGAACTGTGTGGTATTCAGTCATTCATTACACAACGGCATTGATAACTTTTGACAGACAAACTTGCACCAGGTGTTTTTTTGGTTAAAAACAAAGAAACTGCCCAGCAACAGCTTTCTGAATGGTTGCAAGTTATAGTTTGTCACAGATCTAAGATGGTAATGCACTTAGATCTCAAAGTCTGCAAGCAAAACAGATCTCAGTCTCTCTCAGGGAGAAAGAAAACCAAAATTAACAAAACTCAAATAACTTCAAATCAAGCAACAGACCTAGATCCAACTTCTCAGTCTAAGTAATTTTAATAATCTTTTATGCACTTTCTCCAGCATCTCTGTCTATCGCATAGAGACCTGAACTGTTTTCGGTCTTCCAAATGTGGTCTAACCAAGGTTTAATATAAAGACAGACATAACTTCTTTGCTTTTCAATTTTATCTTTGCAAAATTTAACCACATTTTGTTTAGAAAAGTTTTTAAATAAGATCTTACACCTAAGTCACTTTGATTTGTGCATCTACAACCCCTGTAACCCTCAAAACCACTTAGAAACTCATTTCCAAGTGTTTATGGCCTCTCCCTAAAACAAACATTTGTATATGTTAGAATGTATTTTCTTGTTTTCTGCAAGTTTATTAACATCTTGTATTTTGTCACATTTCCAATGTGCAAACACTCCCGAATTTGGTGACCAATCTGGCTACATGTGAGCTGGTGCACTAATTCCTAACTGGATCATCTACATGATTGAGGAACTGCCAACACCTTGAACTCTGAAAGGCCCACGTTGTGCAAAGTTTGAGGCTGCCCTATCCCGTCAGAGGTTGGGTTTACACAGATACTCATCCACCATGCTACCACGAAATGACCCAATTACTCACTTTTGAGAAAAGCCCAGTTTCACTTGTTCCAACTCCACAGCATGAACATAGCCCTTGTAACGGGTTATCGGTTGCTTCACATCATCACACTTGGAGGCAAAGAGATGATCTCCTCGGAGCACAGATGGTCTGTTCTCAGCAACACCGGGAACCTGACACAATCGGGAAAGAGGAACTGAAATCAGCTGGTGGGGACTTCAGTCAGAGTCCAGCAAATTGTACATTCCATCAGTGGCTGAAATAAAACTACTCTGAACAAATCAAAACCTGCAGGCATCCAGCCAGGGGTAGCTCAGTTGCACAGTGACTGGTCTCAGCTGGAGTCACCTGACACTGGACTCAAAACATTGACCTTCCCTCTCTGCATGGATGCTGCCAGACCTGCTGAATTTTTCCAATAATTTGTCTTTTCATTTCAGATCTTCCAAGTCCAGAGATATGCAGGTTAGGGTGGATTGGCCGTTTTAACATTATTCTATAGTGTTCAGGGGTTTGCAGGTTAGGGTGAATAGGCCATGCTAAATTGCCCTGTAGTATTCAGGGTTATGCAAGCTAGGTGGATTAGCCATGGGAAATGCAGGGTTACAGGGACTGGGTAGTGGCGTGGGTCTGGCTTAAGATGCTCTTCAGTGGTTTGGTGTGGACCCCGTTGGGCCAAATGGCCTGGTTCCACACTTTCGGGATTCTTTCCTATTCAGCACCTGCAGTTCTTTGGTGTTTATTTCACCTGACATCGGTCCTTGCATAAACGCTGCTATTTCATAAGAGGCCAAGGTTCAAGTTTGATAAACGGAGGCCAGTGTTCCTGAGAAGACAGTGAGAGTCTATTGAAGTGTTTAGGATGATCGAACAGGAAAAAAAAAGGGACAGAAACTATCCCCTCCAGTGAGGGGGTGCAAAGGAAAGGGGGAGAACTTTGAAATGTGAACCAGGCCATTCAGGCAATGACAGGAAGGACTTCTTTCCACAGAGAGGGGAGATCTGCAACCAACTTTTCCCCCGAAAAATTGTTGACATGGCAAAAAGGTGTCAGGGTTCAATTGAAACCAAGGGTGGGAAAGTTTTGTTAGTCAATGGCTTTGAGGGGCTTGGAACCAGAGTGTAGAAACTGAAGTCAAACACGGATGGTGCTCTTAACAGGAACCTGGCTCAACAAGGCACAGAATAAAGAAATATACTGATAGATTAGAGTGATGAGGAGGGGGTATGCAGCCTCAAAACCAGCATGGACCAGTTGGATCAAGTGGCCTCAAATCTGTTTTAAATATATGTTAGAACTGAATGACAGTCAAGGGACTGAATGGCCTACTCCTATCCCTAACTTCCATGACCTTCCTTCAATTTGGAAAGCCCTTGGAACATCAGCACTAACCTGGAGTATGAGAAGCTGCCTCTTGTGTGGATCTTGGTGCATGGGAACTCCCGTCATGTTGTACCTGGTAATGTCAGCTTCCATCTGAATCTCTTCCATGTGCAGCAACAAACTGAACCGCTCACTGTAACTGCTGAACCCTAACAGCTTGGCAGGTAAAGAACTGCACAAAAAACACAAACATGAGAGCTGGCACAGTGAGGCAGTCACTATGAAGCACGAGACACTGATATCTCTGAACTCAGGTCCATGCTGAACTACAGAACTCCTGTCAGCAAGACACTAATCGACTGACTCCATTCGTGATACTTGAAGGGTTTATGCTCGAAACAATCGACTCTCCTGCTCCTCGGATACTGCCTGACCGATTGTGCTTTTCCAGCAGCACACTTGTTGATTCCATTCACATTCAGCAATGCCGGTCAACTCTGTCAGAGACAGGGATCTACATTCTAACTGCGAACGGCAGCTTTCTATACCAGGCGAAAATGAGGACTGCAGATGCTGGAGATCAGAGTCAAGATTAAAGTGGTGCTGGAAAAGCACAGCAAGTCAGGCAGCATCCAAGGAGCAGGAAAATCAGCGTTTTGGGCAGAAGGCCTTTATCAGCTTTCTAATTTACAAAAGTACAAAAAGAAACTGGACAAGGCATGGTGGGAAAAAAAAAAGAGATTTACATGGATGATCACCAATAATGAGACATCAGGAAAGACTGATCAGATTAGACCTCGTTTCTCCAGAACGAGAACGAGGCATATGCAATAAATTAACACAGGGATTCAGCAAAGATATTCCTGTTTGTGTCGGAAACTAAAACTTGGGGCCACAGATTTGAGATGGAGTCATAGAAATGTACAGCACAGAAACAGACCCTTCAATCCAACCTGTCCATGCTGACCAGATATCCCAACCCAATCTAGTCTCACCTGCCAGCACCCGGCCCATATCCCTCTAAACCCTTCCTATTCATATACCCATCCAGAGGCCTTTTAAATGTCGCAACTGTACCAGCCTCCAACCCCTTCCTCTGGCAGCTCATTTCATACATGCAGGAGGGAATTCAGAAGAAACCTCCTCACTCAGAGTGGGTACTGCAAATGCTGGAGATTAGAGTCGTGCTGGAAAAGCACAGCAGGTCATGCAGGTCATTCCTGATGAAGGGCTTTTGCCCAAAACGTAAATTTATCTGCTCCTCGGATGCTGCCTGACCCGCTGTGCTTTTCCAGCACCACTCTAATCTTGACCAAGATCTAACAAAACCAAATATCCCAGGGAGAAAGTGAGGACTGCAGATGCTGGAAATTACAGTCGAGAGTGTGGTGCTGGAAAAGTACAGCCAGTCAGGCAGCATCTGAGGAGTAGAGTTGATGTTTCAGGCAAAAGCCCTTCATCAGGAAATCAATATCCCCACCACCAAATAACCTGTCCCTTTCCATCAGACCTTTGAAAGCGTGCCTGCAGGTATAGGCATGTCTGAGCTTTCAGTCACCGAACATGTCAATTCTCCCCTTGTTCTCTTCAACCTCCTGCAGTTTCCAACAGAGCTCAACATGAGAGCAAGGAGCAGCAGTTTTAGATTAGCCACATTCCAATATCAACAGGGACCAACAATTTCAGAAATGCAAGGCCCCATTTGCTTTTTGGCTAACAACCTTCACCATTAACAGCCTCTTAAAGCACCTCCTTTGTTTCTTCACAAAACTAATCTGCCTTGCAATCTCAGGTGATTGTTCTTGTAATCTCTCCTGCCCTCCACCCTAACACCAACCTTTCATTTTGTTCTCCTCCCCTCCCCCAATCCCTTCCCACCTTACACACTTCGAACCTGTCACATGTCCAACCTCTTCCAATCCTCAAAAGCTGAATTCAGTCTTTCTCCAAAAATGCTCCCGAAAACCAGAATATTCAGATTTATACATCTATATACATTTATATAAATGATTTGTAAGTGAGCATAAGAGGTACAGTTATGACATCAAAATTGAAGGCACAGTAGACAGTGAAGGAGGTTAGAGCTGAAAATGTGTTGCTGTCAGGCAGCATCCAAGGAGCAGGAGAATCGACGTTTCGGGCATGAGCCCTTCTTAGTGAAGGAGGTTACTTCAGATTACAACAGGATCTGGACCAGATGGGCCAATGGGCTGAGAAGTGGTAGATGGAGTTTAATTCAGATAAATGCGAAGTGCTGCATTTTGGGAAAGCAAATCTTAGCAGAACTTATACACTTAATGGTAAGGTCCCAGGGAGTGTTGCTGAACAAAGAGACCTTGGAGTGCAAGTTCATAGCTCCTTGAAAGTGGAGTCGCAGGTAGATAGGATAGTGAAGAAGGTGTTTGGTATGCTTTCCTTTATTGGTCAGAGTATTGAGTACAGGAGTTGGGAGGTCATGTTGCGGCTGTACAGGTCATTGGTTAGGCCACTGTTGGAATACTGCATGCAATTCCGGTCTCCTTCCTATCAGATAGATGTTGTGAAACTTGAAAGGGTTCAGAAAAGATTTACAAGGATGTTGCCAGGGTTGGAGGATTTGAGCTAAAGGGAGAGATTGAATAGGCTGGGGCTGTTTTCCCTGGAGCATCGGAGGCTGAGGGGTGACCTTATCGAGGTTTATAAAATCATGAGGGGCATGGATAGGGTAAATAGACGAAATTGTTTCCCTAGGGTGGGGGGAGTCCAGAACTGGAGGGCATATGTTTAGGGTGAGAGGGGAAAGATATAAAAGGGACCTAAGAGGCTACTTTTTCAATCAGAGGGTGGCACGTGTATGGAATGAGCTGGCAGAGGAAGTGGTGGAGGCTGGCACAATTGCAATATTTAAAAGGCATCTGGATGGGTATGTGAATAGGAAGGGTTTGGAGGGATATGGGCCGGGTGCTGGCAAGTGGGCTAGATTGGGTTGGGATATCTGGTCGGCATGGACGGGTTAGACCGAAGGGTCTAATTCTGTGCTGTACATCTCCGTGACTATTTATTTGACATTTGCAGCCTGCAGTGGTTTGCTAATGTAAAGCTTGTTCATAATTGGATACGAAATTTCATATCAAGAGCAGGCAGTAGCCTATTCAGCCCTTCCATCCTGCTTTCCCCTTTGAGGAGATCATTTCAAACCTGATTATGGCCTCAATCTACCTTCCTGTCTGCCTCCTCTGCTACTATTTGACTTTCTCATCAAAGTTCTACCTCTGTCTGCCTTAGAAATATTCAATGACCGTACCTTTTTCTCTCCCTGGGTAAGGCACACAGCTCTGAATGGAAAAAAAATTGATCTCTATTTCGAATGGGCAAGCTTTTATTTGAAATTCAAATTGTATCTGAAGAAGGGCTTATGCCCGAAAAGTCGATTCTCCAGTTCCTTGGATGCTGCCTGACCTGCTGCGCTTTTCCAGCAACACATTTTCAGCTCTGATCTCCAGCATCTGCAGCCCTCACTTTCTCTCTTTGAAATTGTATCCCCAAGTTTTCATCTTTCCTCCAAAGGGAAGCAACCTTCAACATCCACCCTGTCAAGTGTCCTTGGGATGAGGAGGGTGACACCCATGCAGTGAGCCATGCATTCAGGCAAGAGCAAAAAAAAACAATCATCCAGTCCGCTCTCTGTTCCAACTCTCAGCCCACACCCCATTTTCAAAATGAAAACAGGGCTTACTTAATCCTTTCCACCTCCATCTTCACGTCAGGAAGATCCTTGCCCTGCTTCAGTCCATGCTTGAGAGCCGTAAACAATGCCTCAGGATAACGAAATTGGTGCAGGGTTCTGGCTTTTTCCAGACGGTAGTTGGAATAGCTTCAAATGAATCCAAGAAGAAATAACAAAAGAGAAAAAAAAAGTCAAAAACACACAGCCAGAACGTGCAAACCTCAAAAGCAACTGGTGTATGTGTCTGCATCTGCCCAACAGCATCATCCAGATATTTTTTAAATGCTGAGAGAGTACCTGCCTCCACCACCCTCCATGGGATGGGCAATAAATTCAACACAAGTATGCCACAAATGAATTTTTAAAGGAAGAGAGACAGAATTTCACAATTAAACAATGAAACTCACACGTTTGGCATCCATCCATCTTCAATAATAGCTTCTGTCGGACGTCGATTGGAACCTTGGTATGGTTTGTAGGGACCAGTTGGTTTCAACTCTTCAATGATGCTGCTGGTTACCCGAGCCGAGAAAAAGCGAATAATGCTGAAGGGCCTGGAGCTGGCATCTTCAAACTGAAAGGTGAGGGTAACTGGGAAATAGCCAGAGTCAGGCATCGAGCAGATGACTTCAATCTGATGGGTGATTCCTGTGCAGATAAAGAACACATCATCGATTGGCTAAAGTCCACTGCTCCCCATTTACTTACAACATGGGCAGGCACGGTGGCTCAGTGGTTAGCACAGCTGCCTCACAGCACTAGGGTCCGAGGTTCAATTCCAGCCTCAGGCGACTGTCTGTGTGGAGTTTGCACATTCTCCCACCCAGTGTCTGCGCGAGTTTCCTCCCACAGTGCAAAGACGTGCAGGTTAGGGGAATTGGCCATGCTCAATTGCCCATAGTGTTAGGTGTATTAGTCAGAGGGAAATGGGTCTGGGTAGGTTACTCTTTGGAGGGTAAGTGTTGACTTGTTGGGCTGAAAGGCCTGTTTCCACACTGTAGGGAATCTAGTCTAAATATAATGGGTTGAGCCTGAAACCATGTTTGGAAGTGTCTGACAAGCCACCCACAGTTACACCAAAAACAAAAAAAAAGGCTGACCAACAATCCAAATGACTCACTACAGAAAGTATTGGAGGGCGCAGGAGATTCACAAAGATATTGCCAGAGCTGGGAAACTGCAGCTGTGAGGGGAGCCTGCTCAGGCAGGAGCTGTTCTTCAAACCAAAGGAGGCTAAGAGGGGATTTGGTTAAAATGCACAAATTTGAGTGGAGCTTGGGAGGGAGGATAATTATCCCATCAGAGATGACAGTGTTTAGGGGACATTGTGCTAAAGTGCTTGATAGACTGATTAAGGGATGAAGTGGAAAACTATTCTCACCGAGAGGGTGGTTTGGATCTGGAAAATGCTGCCTAAAGGATAGCTCCTTAAACTCAACACATTTAAAAGGTGCCTGGAGATGCACCACACATATCCACATTTTTGACTTTCGGCAGGATGTTACCCATGCTGCCCTACACATGAACAGCACAGAGGTGGAACAAGTGGAGAGTGTCAAGCTCCTGGGAGTGGTCATCTCCTGGGAGTGGTCATCCACAACAAGCTTTCTTGGACTCTTCATGTGGATGCACTGTTTACAAACGCCCAACAACGTCTCTTCTTCCTCAGGCAGCTGAGTAAATTTGGCATGACAGCAAATACCCTTGGCAATTTTTATAGGTGTGCCATCGAGAGCATTCTGTCTGGATGTATCACTACCTGGTATGGCAACTGTACCGTTCAAGATCAGAGACAGAGAGTGGTGAACTCTACCCGGACAATCACAAAGACTAACCTCCCGTCTATAGAATCCATCTACCAGGCCTGGTGTCAAGGAAAGGCCGCCAGCATTCTCAAAGATCCATCCCAGCCTGGCAATGCTTTTCTACAGCCTCTACCAATGGGGAGAAGGTACAGAAGTCTGAACACATGCACCAGCCAGTTTCGAAACACAGTTTCTACCCTACTGTTGTTAGAATACTGAATGGACTCACAAACTCTTAACATTCGCCTATACCTGTGTTTTGGTTTTTGCCGCTGTTTACCTATTATTTACTTATCTATGCTAATTAACTCTGATCTGCCTGTATTGCTCGCAACACTAAGCTTTTCATTGTGCCACAGTACATGTGACAATCAATTCAATTCACTCCCTCCACTACTGACTTTCAGTAACAGCAGTGTGTACTATCTATAGGCTGCACTGCTGACATTTACCAAGGCTCTTTCACCAGCAACTTCCAAACCACTGAAGAGGAGCACTGGACTTGAAACATTAATCGGTTTCTCCCCACAGCATCTATAAAGTGTGGTGCTGGAAAGTGCAGGTCAGGCAGCATCCGAGGAGCAGGAGAGCCGATGTTTCGGGCAGGACCTTACACCAGAACTGATCATCAGGACAGGTTCTAAATAAAGGGTCTGGCCTGAAACATCAGCTCTCCTGCTCCTCAGATGCTGCCTGACCTGCTGCACTTTTCCAGCACCACGCTTTATCGAATCTGACTCTCCAGCATCTGCAGTCCGCACTATCTCCTCCTCTCTATAGATGTTACCAGACCTGCTGAGTTTTTCCAGCAATTACTGTTTCTGATAATCCTCCACTCCATTTTCTGCCTTTTCCCCATTAACTCTTGATACCCTTACTAATCAAAAGCCTTGAATATATGTAATAACCCAGCCTCAACAGCCCTGTGTGATAAAGAATTCCACAGATTCACTATTCTCCGAGAAAAAAAACAATCTCTATCTTAAATGTGCAATCCCTTCTACTCCTCGTCTCCCATACTGGTGTGTGTGCGCGTGTGCGTGTGCGTGTGCGCGTGTGCGTGTGGAGAAAACACACATTGGCCTTATACGTCTGGCCCCCTTCTTTTTGAATTCTCCCCGCATAGGGCAGCTCCCCACTACTACCTCATAGGAGATGGGCTATCAATGCCATTCTTGCCAGTGATGCCCACATCCCATATGTGAGAAAGCTGCCAGCAGGGGTGAGGAGCAGGAAGCATGTGCCTCACCTGTTGCCAAGGTAATTCGCCGGGAGCTGGTCGCATTCGCCTCATCCCCCAGGGTGAACACTGGGAACTTGCAAAGCATCTCACACCGTACAAAGGTCACTATCTCGATCCCTTCATTCTTGATGTGGATGGGGACTGATTTCTGGTTGTTGGGGTGGAGGGAAACCTCAATTTTACCCTCACCGGTATCAAAGTCTGAAAACACTCTCACACCACCTTTATTCTGGACGATCTGTTTCCTGCAAGACAACCATAACATGTTACCACAGCAACCCAGAGACCGTACGCGCCAAACATGCCACTGTGCAGACAACAGAATTCTGGGAGTACAGGTGATGGGGCTCATCAATTCAATCTTTAAATCAACATCACAGGGAGGGCTTGCTCTAGTGATTGATGCATTGGCCCACTCAGAAATCTAGGGAGAAAGGTCAGTTCCACTGGCCTGGAGACTAGAATAGGGCACAGATTCCACGCAGGATTGAAAATACCCAAAGATCTCTTTCCGCTCCCTAATCCCAAACAGAAATTGGTGGGTGACAGGGTAAAAAATTCAAAACTACTCATTTCAGTGAGTGCATGGTCAACAAGTAGATCAGGCTGTCTCTAGCCACAATGTGAATGGTTAGCACTGATTCAACCATATCAGATTAAAGGTCTTTCAGAAATCAGAGACACAGCAAGTGGTTTGTGAGGAAGAAGAGAGTTTGGATCTTTGCTCCCCCACTAGAAGTTCTCTTCAAACTCAAGTCAGACTCATTGGTAAGGATTGATCGCTGATCAGTCAGCCAGCCAGCCCCATTCTTGTTCCATGGGTAATGGATAAAGGTGAAGTGGGTGGACCCTGGTTTTGTTACCATCTTGCATCAAAAAAAAATCTAAAATATTGCTAAAAGGGGACTTGAAGTTGAAGACTGCTGCCTAGCGTTTCCATCTGGTTGAATACAAAGTGGTGTGGGGGAGGAGGGACATTAAAAAAGGAAATAATACCTTTTCCAGCAAACGAGAGAGCTGGGAATGAGATGAGGAGAAACTTCTTTACTCAGACTGCTGTTACGATTTGGAATGTGCTGCCTGGGAGAGTGGCAGAGGGAGATTCCATAAGAGGTTGCGAAAGAGCTGGATATATACTTGATAGTGATGAAGACACAGCACTATGGGGTTAGGGCTGAAGAGGCAGTCCGGACATGTACTGTAAGATTGTATGATTCTATCAATCAATCAGCACCCTCTTATGCTTATAAACTCCTTTATGCAATCGTTTCTCTCTTATGTTGTGGCCCTGACAAATGAGACACAAAGGGCTTCAATTTCATGTCTCTTAGTAAGGTTTGAGAAATGAATGTTCCTCTGCTCTCGTTGCGTCAGCATCACAAACTAATGCCTGTATTCCACCAACCTTCACATGGATGGGGCTAACTCCACTCAGCCACAAATTGCTGAGATGGTTGTCCTGAAGGTGAGAAACTTAAAAATGGAAATGATCTAAAAATTGGTCTTGAAGATTTTAAGTGACGAGGCTGCGTTCACTTTCTCTGGCAGCTTGTTCCACTCGGGACTGACTTTGGGAAGCAAGATTACTGCAGCACCTTGGAACCAAATGGTCAATGTGCAGTTGGCAACATACTCCTGTCACTGACCGAAGCAACCAGTTTTAGATCCTATCAGACCCACTTGTCCATCTCAGAGTCAGAGTGTTGTGCCAACTCACTGCAGAGTTGATCTTACTGTCTAACCATGTTATAACCACCGTGCCTCTGAGCTTGTAACAGAAGGGTCACTCTGGAACAGCCCCCCTTCACCACAGTCACTTTCTATTGCTGGGAACTCTAACTGGCTTCAAATGAAAGAAAGGAGATTCCTCATCATCTGTGATACTCCGCAGAGTCTAACAGCTAGCCCACAATCCCACCAGACTACACACTGCAGATGAGATACCAGAGGTGCAGGTAGAGTCAAGCTCCAACAGGAGTCATTGACTTCACAAGACAAATCAAGAAAAGGAGCTGATAGCATTCCTCCAATCAAAAGAGCTCAACTTTACTTGTTCTGGCGCATCTGATAAATGATGGCTTTGGCACGGTCCTTCTTCCCAGGTTCCTGGATAGGGGCTGCAGGCGATGGCATTCCCAGGTTGTCGGCAGGGTCAGGCCAACGATTACGATACTGGTCAGCATACTCCACCTTTTTCAGCTAGGGAGGACACAAGACAACGTCAGACTGATGCTCTTTACACAGAGACTAGAATGTTTACCAGCTCTGACTGAGTGCTGACAGTCCTCACAGCTTCAAGACCTGGGCGCACAGTTACACAGCAGTTGGTCCATGTAATTGAACCTTTTAAACCCTAGTATTATTCTGATCAATGTGCTAAACCTGCAGCAGAACAATTTTATCCCTCAAAGCCATGCAGGATGTACATTCTTGAAATAGCCCAAAGCAGCAACATTCACTTTGGAAGAAACAGAATGTGGGGAAATAGATGGTGACATCTTGAAAAATGTCCATATTACAGAGGTGGTGTAGCTGGATGTCTTAAAAACGCATAAAAGGTGAATAAATCCCTAGGACCTGATCAGGTGTACCCGAGAACTCTGTGGGAAGCTAGGGAAGTGATTGCTGGGCCTCTTGCTGAGATATTTGTATCATCGATAGTCACAGGTGAGGTGCTGGAAGACTGGAGGTTGGCAAACGTGGTGCCACTGTTTAAGAAGGGTGGTAAGGACAAGCCAGGGAACTCTAGACCGGTGAGCCTGACCTCGGTGGTGGGCAAGTTGTTGGAGGGAATCCTGAGGGACAGGATGTAGATGTATTTGGAAAGTCAAGGAATGATTAGGGATAGTCAACATGCCTTTGTACGTGGGAAATTATGTCTCACAAACTTGATTGAGGTTTTTGAAGTAACAGAGGACTGATGATGGTAGAGCAGTAGACATGGTCTACATGGACTTCAGTAAGAAATTTGACAAGGCTCCCCATGGGAGACTGATGAGCATGGTTAGACCTCACAGAATACAGGGTGGACTAGCCATTTGGATACAGAACTGGCTCAAAGGTAGAAGACAGAGTGATGGTGGAGGGTTGTTTTCAGACTGGAGGCCTGTGGTGTGCCACAAGGATCGGTGCTGGGTCCACTACTTTTCGTCACTTATATAAATAATTCGGATGTGAGCATAAGAGGTGCAGTTAGTAAGTTTGCAGATGACACCAAAATTGAAGGTGTAATGGACAGTGAAGGTTACCTCAGATTACAACGGGATCTTGATCAGATGGGCCAATGGGCTGAGGAGTGGCAGATGGAGTTTAATTTAGAAAATTTAGAGAAGTGGCAGATGAGAGGTGCTGTATTTTGGGAAAGCAAATCTTAGCAGGACTTCTACACTTAATGGTAAGGTCCTGGGGAGTGTTGCTGAACAAAGAGACCTTGGAGTGCAGGTTCATAGCTCCTTGAAAGTGGAGTCGCAAGTAGATAAGGTAGTGAAGGTAGCGTTTGGTATGCTTTCCTTTATTCGTCAGAGTATTGAGTACAAGAGTTGGGAGGTCATGTTGCAGCTGTACAGGACCATGAGTGCACTGAGAGCATCAGGCTGGACTGTGTGCTCATAAAAGACCATTGGCCTAATTTCTGCTCCTTCATCCCATTGAGTCTGCTCCACCATTCAATCATGGCTGCTAAGTTTCTCAACCGCATTCTCCCACTTTCTTCCTGTAACCCTTGATACTCAAGAATGCATCTATCTCAGTCTTAAATATACTCAATGTCCAGGCCTCCACAGCATTCTATGGGAATGAATTCCATAGATTCACCACCAACTGCCTGAAGAAGTTTCTCCTTATCTCCATTCCAAAAAAGGTCTTCCCTTTACTCTAAAGCTGTGACCTCGGGTCCTAGTCTCTCCTACCAACAGGAACATCTTCCCAACATCCATTCTGTCCAGGCCAATCAGATCCCACTTCCCCTCATCCTTCTATAAATCCTTAGAGTTTGGATCCAGAGTTCTCAAACATTCCTCATATGTTAAGCTTTTCTTTCCTGGGACCATTCTGGTGAACCTCCTCTGAACACACTCCAGGGCCAGTATATCCTTCCTGAGATATGGGGCCCAAATCTGCACACAATACTGCAAATGTGGTCTAACCAGAGCCTTATAGAGCCTCAGAAGTACATCCAAGTCTCCTCAAAATAAAATGCCAACATTACACCTGCCTTCCTAACCACTGACTCAACCTGCAAGCTTACCTTGAAAGAATCCTGGACGAAAACTCCCAAGTCTCTTTGCACTTCAGAATTCTCTCTCCATTTAGAAAATAGTCCACGCTTCTATTTTTCCTACCAAAGTGTGGAATGGTCAATGCAGGCAGTCAATCCACTTAATATTTTATAAATACCTACTTTAGAAATAGAACCAGTCTGACTCAAGATTGGGATACAGACTCTAACCTCACACCTTTAATGCATTGTCTGAGCAGAGATGTCACCTTTTGTTATAAAACCTTAAGTTAAGTTATCTCGAATGTGACTTAAAAGTAGTTCTGGGATTTACATATTAATGGACCGAAACTAGCAAACCCATTCAAAAAGATGAAAGACTTAACAGCAATCTAGGTTTGTTCAATATATAATTTCAGTTGCATGACATTGAAATCTTTTCTATAAATTGTGTCTTATGCTCCTGCTCCACAGCTACCTAATAAAGGAGCAGCACTCCAAAATAAACCTGTTGTACTCGATGTGTATCTACGATGGCCTTCCTGGCTAACGTTAAAGCCGACGTTCTATTTCTGCAGGAGTGTGGGATACCGCACCTCAGCAGCTACAGGAGATGGTCGAACTTGTGGGCCCATGGACCGTCAGTTTGGTCGGGGGGCAACGATAGCCGTGCCTCCGGCCTGGGTATCCTGTTGCGAGGAGGCAACTTCACCATCTCCGTGATTAAGGAGGTAGTGGGCGGGCACCTCCTCGTCACCAAGGTCATGTACAGGAATGCTCCCCTGAGACTGATTAATGCGTACGCCCCAGTGGGTAAGAGTGAACGGTTGGCCATCCTGCAGCAGCTTCCACGATGTCACAGAGGGCCTCGTGGAGGTGAAGGGCCAGCAAGCCTCGCTCTTTGCCTCGGAGGCCTCCAAGATAATCTTCCGGTCCAGGGTCCGCTCGGTGGAGCAGGACGAGATGTGCTCACGTTTCTTCTTCCAGAAGGTGCACAGAGAGAGCTCCGTGCAGGAAGAAGATGGCTTGGCGACGTCATGAGGATCAGCAAATCCTTCTATGCCAGTCTGTATGACGCGAAGCCGACCAACAGCACGGCCTCCCAGTCGTTCCTGTCCTCTATCACGGAGGTCATAGACGATAGAACACGGGAGAGGCTGGACCAGCCGCTATCTCTGGACGAGCTGACCAAGGCCC
>NC_057735.1:3685001-3780242 GCF_004010195.1 Chiloscyllium plagiosum
AACACGCCCAATGCCACCCTCACCCTGATGGCTACCTTTGTGTGTGGCTGCATCAAGCTGTGCGTGGATCCCCGGTACGCAAACACCAAGTGTCACTATGTACTGAGGTTCTACCTGTCCCCGGTGTTGCGAAGGATGGGTCTGGCCTCGCTGCCGCGGAACGCTCTGTGTAGTTGGACCGTTCCGTATCACCTGTCCTTCGTGGAGAAGTTTGTGAAGAAAAACACCTTTGACCACAAGTCGATTAGGAAGTGGTCAGCACGTAGTGTCCTTGGGACCCTTCGGGAAAAGGAGAGGGCGGATCCTGTCGAGCGGTTCCCTGAGCAGACTGTCAAAGCCATTTGGCAGAATGCCTCATCGCCAGAACTTTCCAACAAGCACCAAGACATGGCTTGGCTGGTGGTGAGAAGGGCTCTGCCTGTGAGATCCTTTATGCACGCCCGGACACTCAGCCGCACCACACGCTGTCCTCGAAGCGGCTGCGGAGGGGACAAGACTGTCACACACCTCCTTCTGGAATGTGCCTACGCAGAGGAAGTCTGGAGAGGAATGTAGTGATGTTTGTCAAGGTTCGTCCCGAGCAGCGCCGTGACGCGGGACTCCGTACTCTACGGTCTGTTCCCCAGGACGCACACCGAGACAAACATCAATTGTGCCTGGAGGATCATCAGCTCGGTGAAGGACGCTCTCTGGGCGGTCCGAAACCTGTTGATCTTCCAGCTGAAGGAGTTGATCCCGACTGAGTGTTGCAGACTGGCACATTCCAAGGTCCAGGACTATGTGTTGAGGGATGCGCTGAAGCTTGGGGCAGCTGCCGCCAAGGCGCAGTGGGGAAAGACCACCTGCCTGCCTAACATCTGTAACATCTGCCTGCCTAAGAAGACCAGGGGGCCCACACAGTCATTTGGGCTCCGCTGACGCCTCAGCTAAATATATGGGCATATAATTGATAAGTGTACAGACCTGTATATAAAAATAATAAATTCTGTTCTATGTAAATGTTTGTGTGTATGGCATAACCAACTGTACAGATCAATTTTTATGAATAAAGTATATTTGAAATAAAAAAAGTTGGACCATAACCTGGTGTTGTGTGATTTTTAATTTTGACCTGTAAAAAAGCATGACCTCATACTTTCAGCATGCTGTACTCCATCTGCCACTTCTGTGCCCACTCTCCTAACCTGTCCAAATCCTTCTGCAGCCTCCCTACCTCCTCAATGCTACCTGTCCCTCTACCTATCTCAGCAAACTTAGCCCAGTTCCTTCACCTCGATCGTTAATGTATAAAGTGAAAAGTTGTGATCTCAACACTGAGCCTTGTGGAACACCACTTGTCACCGATGCCATCCTGAGATGGACCCTTTTATCCCCACTCTCTGCCAGACAGCCAAGCTTCTATCCATGCTAGCACCTTGCCTCTGATACCGTGGGCTCTTACCTTACTCAGTCGCCTCCTGTTCGGCACATTATCAAAGGCCGCTTTGAAGTCCAGGGTGTTAACGTCCATTGGATCTCCTTTGTCTAACGTGTTTGTTACTTCCTCAAAAATTCCAGCAGGTTTGTCAGGCATGACCTCCCTTTAATGAAACCATGCTGACTTTGCCCTATTTTACCATACACTCCCAAGTATTCAGAAATCTCATCCATTATAACATACTTCAAAATCTTACTCATGACCTAAATTAGGCTAATTGGCCTGTAAATTTTCCATTTTTTGCCGTACTCCTTTTTTAAACAGGGAAGTTGCATTAGTGATTTTCCAGGCCTCTGGGGCCTTCCCGGACTCTACTGATTCCTGTAAGATCTCCACTATCTTTTCAGCTCTCTCCCTTAGAACTCTGGGGTCTAGTCCATCTGGCCCAGTTTATTTATCCACCTTCAGGCCATTCTTCAGTTTGTCTAGCACCTTCTCCTGTGGTAGCCACCATACTCAGCTCCGCCCCTCACTCTCTTGAAGGTTTGAGATATTACTTGTGTTTTCCACTGTGAAGACATTATAGAGTTCCTCAGCCAGTACCTTGTGCCCAACTAGGATCTCTCCAGTGTCATTTTCCAGAAGTCCAATGCCCACTTTTATCTTATATATCTAATGAAACTTGTACAATCTTCCTTTATATTGCTGTCTAGCTTACCCTCATTTAAATCTTCTCCCTCCTTATTTCATTCTTTATTGTCCTCTGTTGGTCTTGGTAAGCTTCACAAACTTCTGGTTTCCCCCTGCCCTTCACCACATTATATGCTTTCGCTTTTAATTTCCTGCTATCCCTGACTTCCCTCGTTGGCCATGGTTACCTCTTCCTTCCTGTATCATGCTGTTTTTTTCCCTTGGGATGAATCTCTGTTGGGCCTCCTGAATTATTCCAAGAAACTTCTGCCATTGCTGTTCCACGGTCTCTCCTGGTAGGGTCCTCTCCAAGTCAATTCTACCCAGCTCCTCCCTCGTGCTTCTGTAGTTGCCTTTATTCAGCTGTAATACTGTTACCTCTGATTCTGTCTTCTCCCCCTCAAATTGCAGCATAAATTTAATCATATGATCACTGCCTTCTGAGGGTCCCTTCACCTTAAGCTCCCTTATCAAGTCTGCCTCATTGCACAACAGTAAATCCAGTTTTGCCTGTTCCCCAGGGACTCCACCACAAGCTGCTCCAAAAAAAAAAGTCTGGTAGGTATTCCACAAATTCCTTTTCTTGCAATCCACAACCAACCTGATCTTCCCAGTCCACCTGCATTTTGAAATCCTCCCATGATCACTGCAACTTTGCCTTTCCTATCTCCTGGAGTATCATGAGCCCCAGTTCCCGACCACTATTTGGAGGCCTGTATATAAACTCCAATTTTTTTATTTTTTAAAAAAAAACTTTTGTGGTTCCTCAATTCTATCAATATTGATTCTACACCATCTGACCCTACTTCATTTCTTACAATGGAGGAAATTTCATTTCTTAATAAGGCAACCTCACCCCCTGTACCCATCTACCTATCTTTTCGATAGATGTATATCCTTGGATATTCAGCTCCCAATCTTGGCAAATCAGTCACAACCCACAAAAGCCCGACAAAGACAACGGCGCTCGTGACTCAGGCAAGGTTGACATCAATCCTGCAGCTGTTCTTTATCTGTACACAAACAGTGAATGAGTGAGGGAGAGAGTGAGGGAGAGAGTGAGGGAGAGAGTCTTCACAACCCAGGAGAAACCATATCTTCAGCAGTACTAATTGTACATTTTTCAGCAGGGTTCCCCAGATTAAGGAACCTGGAAAAAAGTTTCTATTTGTTTATTAAATTGATTGCAGTATTGTCCAATGCCCTGGCTGAAATCGGCTCTGAGCCAGGAGCGAGGGATTGAAAGTGGAGGCCTTACCATCCACATATTGCTGGTGTGTGGTTTCACTTTCAGACATTAAGCTCTGCAGCTGAGCAAGCGGCAAGTCTCTGCCTCCACTCTGTCTCCTCTCATCCGTCTACTGTGTAGTTTAACTTGGTGACCCCTGCTGGTGGACCCCTGCACTCAAGGAAAACAGGTCGGTCACTCTATCCAAGCCCCTCAGTATTTTATGCTCTTCAATTAAGTCTATCAATCGCTCATCTAGGGAAACTAACCTTAACCGAGCTAATCTTTCTCCATTGCTACATTTTGCAAACTCTGGCAGCATTCTTGTAAATATCCACTGTACACTCTCGCTCTCTCTCTCTCTAGACAAAGGAAGAACATAGGAGGAAAATAATGTTTTTTGACTCTCCATGTTAGAAAGGATGAGGGGTTATCACAGCTGAAAGAAATATTTTTTTCCCTCTCTGAACTTTATACAATTTTGAATCTCTGCCTCAGGTGGCAGTGTAAGGAGTAGGCAGACAGATTTCAAGGCAAGGGAATCAAAAGTTATTAGGTTAGACGGGAACATGGAGTCTGGAACAAACCAGATCAGCCATAGCCTTACTGAGTAGAGCAAATGACCTTCCTCAGCTCCTAATCTGGATGTTCACCTGGTGAAACTGCTGGGTCTCCCACTTTCGGAGATTAGCTCAGCAAAATTAATGCAGGAGGGAAAACAACAAGTGGGTGAAGACAATGGAGACTCTGAAAGCATAGAGGCAGAGAGATGTACAGTGTGGAAAGAGACCCTTCTGTCCAACTCATCCATGCTGACCGAATACCTTGAATTAATCTAGTCCCATTTGCAGCACTTGGCCCATACCCCTCTAAACCCTTCCTATTCATTTATCCACCCAATTGCCTTTTAAAATGTTGTATTTGTACCAACCTCCACCACTTCCTCAGACCATACAAACCCCCCCCAACCAGGTAAATCCTTGTCTATTTACCCTATCCATGCCCCTCATGCAGACACACCCTTAATGATGGTGGAACAACTGACACTGAGCTACAAGAACAACTGAATTTAGTGGTTTAAATCATCAAAACTCAACAAATCTTTAGCGCAGAGACATCTAAACTTTCTATCTGAAGCATCATGTCAATTTTTTCTCTGCTCAGGTGATCAGTTGGATGAGCAGGTAAAAGACAATTGCAACCAACCCTGCTGTTAGTCAAAAACAACCAAAAAAAGTGTGGATCTTGACGAGCAAGCTTCAAAGGAGGGAGAATAATTTATTACGTTTTGTTCTGGTTAGTCAATTGAACACTGACTCCACGAGAAGGCTGGCACACGGTTTGTTAACATAATATCTGCCTGCAGACAGGATGTAGCAGTGTGCAGGAAACATTATTCTCCATGTTTTATATATAGGCTTCTTGCATTATTTAGTCAGGACAGAGAAGAGGTAGATGTAGGGGCTGTGACAAGTTACACAGGGATACGGTACCCCAGAGTGCCCCTGTTAAGGTGATGCAGTGAAAACGACCAAGTATAGAAAGCTGAAACCGTTAACATGTGAGCGGCATTGAAAAGAAGCTGTCAGTTTCACAATGCTGCAGCCCAGGATTGGCAAGGACAACTTTTTAAAAAGAAGGAGTTGGTAGTGCATGGTAGTGTCCCTACCAGTGACCCAGGAGGTTCAGGGTCACGTCTCACCTGCTCCAGAGGTGTGCAATTACAGCTCTGAACAGGTTGGTTTGAAAATACCTGAAACCGTGAACACAAATTCTTTGGCCTGTCTTGCTCAGTTCCTGTTTGTGTGCCCACGTCAATTATCATTTCGGTGTCCTTGACTGAAAAGGGAGAAACCCAGCATTTTGTTTAATCTTTCTTTGAGTTCTGAGAACAGCCTCACACCAAGGCACATCTTGTTATTAACCTCCTTAAAATTTAATTAAACAACAGGCAGGCACCCTCAGAACCAAACGATAAGAGGTGGCTGCTTATTTTCGCAAAGTTAACATGAAAACAGAACAGTTGAATGAGTCAACCTCTCCATCTCCTTAAAAGGGACGAGTGCACACTTGAAACGGATGTTGCCCACAACTGCTTACTCAGTGGGCGTACGAGTGCAGTTCTGGGGATTAATCAACTGTTCCAGGCTTGATCATCTTTCTTGCTGTTGTTATTATTAGCATCGTACACAGCAAGACCTGTATAACATTCAGCTTTGGACTGATAAGTGGGGCAGAAGTGGCAGACAATGACCATTACCACAGAGAACCAAACCAGATTCTTCCAACATCCATTACATTAGTCAGTTCTCCAGGTGTTACCAAGATCAGAAGCAGACAGAAGTCCATCACTGACTATTCTGCAGAAAGTGCCTTACCTTCAGGCTTGCCGGAGTTTCTACCCCTAACAAGAGAGAGGCCATTGCTGGAATATTGCCTGGACTTGTATAGTCAGGAAATTCCATACCACCCAAGAGAAAGCTTGACTGACACCTTATACAGTACATTAAATACTTGCTCACTCCATCAGCAGGGCACTGTTGCAGAATGGACCATGTACAAACACGCTGCATGCACGTTTCCGAGGCTCCTTTGAGAATATCTTCTAAACTTACAGCAACTCCCATTTAGGAGTGTAAAGGCAGCGGTTGCTGGGAGCAGCAACTCAACATGTTTCCTGTCCATTCCCACCTGGGCACATAGCACCTACTCCAATCATCACAGAATTGTTATGGTGTAGAAGACCACCATGCTGTCCGTTGTTCCTGCATCAGTTCTATTATCTTGTGCCAATCTCCTGCTTTGCCCCTCCCTGATATTCCTGCACATCATTTTTACCCAAATAATCATCCAATGCCCTTTCGAATGCCTCACTCGGATAAAATTCCTGTCTAACTGCATTGTGGGAGTACGTTTATCACATGGAAGGCAATTTGTCACCACCTTCTCAAAAGGACAGCCAAGAGTGAGTCATTGAGGATAACATTATCAGTAACACCACACCCTCAGAATGGATTTCAACAACATGCCCTAAAATAAGTCTGTGCATAAAATAATAATAATAATAATAATAATAATAATCCAAAAACATTATAAATAATTAAATGTGAAAAATATATTTAATTAGATTATTTAACAGTGACTGATGGTATTTTGCATTTTGATGGAACCACATTACACAAATGATAGACATTTCATCTTTAGGGGTTTGGTACCAAATCCTTCCTAGCCAGCTGTCACTATTTGACACAAGTTATGCACTCTGCTGCTGTATTCAAACAGATAAGGAGCATTCACCCATCACCCCTGTGCTTGTTCAACCTACGCTGGCTCACAGACCAGAATCTCCTTGATTTTAGAAGCCTCGCCCTTTGCTTTCGAATCACTCCACGGCTTGGTCCCCCAAGCCCCGTTAACACGACCTGTGCAACCTCCTCCAAGGCACCATCGCTCGTCGGGTTTCAATCTATCGCGCATCTCTGATTTTAAACTGCCCCACCATTGACAATTGCGTCTTCAGCTGCCCCAGCCCTAAGCCCAAGAATTACCTCTCTCCTCCTTTAGAGGCTTCTTAAAAACACCTCCTTTAGCCAAGCATTTAGCTACCAGTCAGCATCAAACTGATCAAGAATCCTTCAAAAGGCACCCAGGATTATTTACAATCTTAAAAGCAGTGTGAAAAATCCAAGCGGTGTTGTAGAGGGTGAAATAGGGAACAACATCTGAAAACGTATTTGTTGCTTTTTACAGTGGAGACTCTGCACCTGCAATTGCTAACATAAATCAAAGACTGCAGCTTGGAGCATAACAACTGTGCCCTTGATTCACTTTATCTCAACATTCTCATGTATTTAGTGAACCAAGACACAATTAAATCTTCATGTTACACTGAACAGAGAGTAGCAATAATTCCAACAACAGATTGGCTTTTCCCCCAAAGGTTTCCACCTACACAAACATGGTGCAGATCATTTAACTACAACCTGATATGGGCTGGGAAAAGCAGAGAGATAACTCCGGTGTTACTAGTTTCTCCTAAACTCTCTTTGGGGGGTGGGGTCCCTGTACTGGAGCAGGGGGATAATGATCTCCTTCCTTTCAAGATGCCCGTGCGCCCAAGCTGCCCTGTATCACTCCAGCCTGTCGACATCTGCAGTTGGGGCTGTACCCTCCCAATACATTCACACAGTTGCATCAAACTAGTTCATGACAATTCATTGCTCAGGGCCATCTCTAGAGAGAGAGAGAGAGAGAAACAGGCACACTCTCTGAATTTACAAAACAGAAATGCAACAATGCTACTAACACCGACAGCTGAGTTGGGAGCAGCGGGTGTGTGGGGGATTTCCTATACTATCAATATTGTGCATTACTGCAGTCTTGGACACACAGTTGGCAACACAACTCAGGAACTTGACTGGAGGCTTTGTCAAATGCCCACTTCACACTCCGTTCACTCTGTGGGATGGAGTGATCATAGTCAGGACAATCCATTCTCAAGCTTGACAGTCCCATCAGCACCCGCCCTCTGCAACAACCACGAGGAAACTCTGCCACCCAATCCCATGATTCCCAAATGGCCACGTTAGTTAACAAGCTGTTTGTCCCATTGCAAATGTGGCAGGAGGTCTCACATTTCCACATTTTATGTTTATTCCTGTCTTCCCCACCAAATCTGCCAGGAATTTTTATCCTCCTTTGGATCTTTTGAAAGGTAGGATAAACAGAAATTCAGCAGGTCTGGCAGTATCCATGGAGAGAGAAACAGTTAACATTTTGAGTACAGTATGACTATTCTTCAGGATTGAGGAAGTGTCATATTGGCAGGATAGTAGTCAATCAGACAGACGAGAGAGAGCTCTGACATGTCGGTATAACATCATTGCCAGTTTCAGTGTGGAGTGTGGGCAACAACATACCTGAGAGTTAAAATAGATCTTGCCACCAGTCACCCGGGCCTTCCCTGTTCGACTGAGTGCATAAAGTACACTCGAGAAATTGACACTTAGGACACCATTCCTACGACAGAAAGAAACAAAAAATAATCAAAGGCTGCTTTAAGGAGGAGGGGGGAATGTGAGCTCACTGAGCTGGAAATGCTCACACAATTGGAAGGCTTTATGAACAGCCTGTCCAATCCTTCACTTTGCCAGTTTCAAAACCAACGGGGTTTTTTTTTTCTTTCCTTCACTCCTGGGACATGAGCATCGTCTGCGGGGTCAGCATTTGTTGCCTGTTCTTTAATGCCCCTGCACAGGGCAGCTCATTCAGTCATTTGGGGACAGTTCAGGGTCAACCACATTGCTGTGTTTGCAGTCACATGCAGGCCAGACCAGGGAAGGACAGCTTAAAAGGACATTTGACAGTGATTACATGGCCATTGTATTTTAATGAATACAAATCTCACCATGTCCCCTGGCGGGATCCAAACCCACGTCCTCAGATAATTCATACTGGACTTTGGATTACTAGTCTAGGAACTCTTACAGGAGCATTACATTAAAATTGGGGTACAGTTCACCACAGGACCTCATGGGGGCTCCTATCTATTGCCCACTTGTTGACAAAAACAACTTGTGTCTGTACTGCTGTTCACAAACATCCTGATGACGGGCTTATGCCCAAAACGTCGACTCTCCTGCTCCTCGGATGCTGCCTGACCTGCTGTGCTTTTCCAACACCATATTTTTTCACTCTGATCTCCAGCTATTTTTGCTTTTATTGTGTCTGCGATCAAGCCCATGTCTAAAATCATAGTTTTGGGAAATAAATTTGTTTTCCTGCCTCTGATCTCCAGCATCTGCAGTCCTTACTTTCTCCTAGTTCTTGCTATGTGCCCATTGGTTGTCCTCTTTCTTATATCACAACAGTGACAACATTTCAAAAATACGTCTTGGTCTGTGTAGCACCTTGGGGATGACCTGATAATAAAACAATGAAATAAAGCCATTCCTTTTTTTGTTAAAACTGGTGTTTCAGGTTTCCCTCTTTGAGGCATGTCATTAAATAAACCTCACCTTAGGAGAGTTCTCCTACCTTAATAATCATCACATGTGACTCAGTCTAGTTTTGTTGTGGAAAGCTCCTGTGAAGCAACTTTGAATGCTTCACTACACTGAACAAAAAACTAGGTCTGTTCAATATATCGTATCAGTTGCATGACATTTTGATCTTGTGCTATAAATTCTGTGTCTTATGACTCAGCCCCATCGCTACCTGATGAAGGAGCAGCGCTCAGAAAGCTAGTACTTCCGATTAAACCTGTTGGACTATAACCTGGTATTGTGATGTTTAACTCAGTACACTAAAGATATGCTTCAGTACAAGTTGCTGCTGTTTAGAGACTGCAGTAGTAACCATATCAATATTTAATACAATCGACAGATGGATGAAGTGAAAGGGAGATAACGTGGAAGGTACACGGAATTTGGACTGCAGCTAATGTGGACAGTAAACACAACCTGAGCTAACCTATATTTACATATTAGTCATAATTTGGAGTCAATTTGCCTCCCCGTTTCCTGCTCGTTTTTGCAGAGTAGATCCCTCTCACTACAGCAAACAGCACAACACAGCAGAAAGAGGAAAGAGAGCGAGAGCATAACTACCACCTCACTGAGTAGGCATCAAATATCAAAATGGTGCCGGATCAGCCAATATTTGCCACTCGAATGTATTCAACTCAAAAGAAAGAGGTAGGAGGGGTGAGGTAAGAACGACTATGGAACAAAGCCAAACAAAATTTTCAAACTGCTATAAAGAATAAATTTTAAAACAACTTTCACAGAACATGTGGATCACTGACAAAGAAAGCCATTGCTTACCCCAAACTAAAGTGAGTGGCTTGGCAGGCCATATCAGAGGGCAATTCGGAGTCATCACATTGCTGTGGCCTGGAGTCACATGCAGGTCTGAAGACTACAAGTGCTGGAGATCACAGTGGGTCAGGCAGCACCCACGGAGAAAGAGAGCAAGCTAACGTTTCAAGTGTAGACGCTGCTTCAGAGCTGAAATGAATGTGAAGGGGACAGCATTTATGCTATAATATTTGGGGGGGGAGGGGGGGGGGGGGAGCTGGTGGCAATAGTACTGGGGTAGTGGGTATAGAGTAGCAGTGAAGAAAAGATGTTGATAGTTCAGTTTAGGTGATCGGAATGGGAGAATTGTGAAGAAAAGATGTTGATAGTTCAGTTTAGGTGATCGGAATAGGAGAATGGCAAAATGATAGCGTCTCTCTTGCCAGACTGAAAGCACAGTAAATGGGATTGGGGGGGGGGGGGTGCTGCGGGGAAGAGGGACATGATAACAAGCTGAAAGGAAGGAAAAACATGTTCACAATTTAAAAGATATTGAACTCAACATCAAATCTAAAAGGTTGTAAAGTGCTGAGTCTGAAGAAGAGATGCTGTTCCTCCAGTTTGCGCTGTGATTCACTGGAACACTGCAGCAGGCCAAGGACACACATGTGGGTATGCGAACAGGACACTATGTTAAAATGACCGTCTATGGATAGGTTGGTATCAGGCTTGAGCACAGACAGGACGTGTTCCACACAGCAGTCACCAGTCTGTGTTTGATTTAGATTTAGATTAGATTAGATTACAGTGTGGAAACAGGCACTTCAGCCCAACAAGTCCACACCGACCCGCCGAAGCGAAACCCACCCATACCATTACCTAACACTACAGGCAATTTAGTATGGCCAATTCACCTGACCCTGCACATCTTTGGATGGTGGGAGGAAACCGGAGCACCCGGAGGAAACCCACGCAGACACGGGGAGAACATGCAAACTCCACACAGTCAGTCGCCTGAGGCTTCTCCAATGTAGAGCAGGCCACATTGGGTGCAGTGAATACAACACACAAGATTGGAGGAGCTACAGGTGAAATGCTGCTTCACCTGGGCAGACTGTTTAGGCCCCTGGATGGTGAGCAGGGAGGAGGGGAAGGCACCTTCTGCAGTTACATGGGAAGGTGCCTTGGAGATGGAGAGTGGTGTTTGCGATTGTGGAATGGATTAGGATGTCTCTGAGGAAATGATCCCTGCAGAATACAGATGAGGGAGTGAGGCGAAGATATATTTGGTCGTGGAGTCCTGTTGGAGTTGTCGGAAATTATGGAGAATGATCCTTTGAATTAAAAGGTTGGTGGAATGAAAGGGGAGGACAAGGGGGACCTGATCACGATGATGAGTGATGGAAAGGGGCAAGGTGGGAAGCATGGGTGATAGGCCGGATGCAGTCGAGGGCCCTGTCAACCACAGTTGGTGGGAAACCACGGTCATGGAAGAAGCAAGCCATGTCAGCAGCGCTGCTTTGGAAGGCGCATCACCCGAAGAGATACAACATAGGTGAAGGAACTGGGACAATGGGATGGAGTCTTTGCTGACATGGGGTGTGACGAGCTGTAGGGAAGGCAGCTATGGGAGTCAGTGGCTTTGTAATGGATGGCAGTTCATTTCCTGAAATGGACACAGAGGTCAAGGAATGGAAGGGGAGTGTCGGAAATGGACAATTTGGAAGTTATAGAGGGTTTGGTACTGGAGGCAAAATGAATGAAGTTTCCAAGGTCCTCGGAGCGTGAAGTGGCACTGAAGCCGTTGCCAATGTACAGTAAAAAGTGCTGTAGTAGGGGGTCAGTGAAAAACTGGAGCAAGGATTGTTCCACATACCCCATAACAAAGAAGGCACAACTTGGACCCATGCAGGTGCCCACAGGCACTGCTTTGACTTGGGAGAAGTGAGATGAACTGAAAATGTGTTGCTGGAAAAGTGCAGCAGGTCAGGCAGCATCCAAGGAGCAGGAGAATTGACATTTCGGGCATGAGCCCTTCTTCAGGAATGAGTGAGATGAATTAAAGGAGAAATCAGCGAGTGTCCTGGCAACAATGGCTTGATGTTCAGATGTGGGTTCATGATCCAGGGGGTGGGAAGAAGAAATGTCTGACTAGGCACTCTACAGCCTTCTGGACTTAATACAGAACTCAACACCTTTAAATTGTGAATATTTCTTCCCTTTCTTTTACGTGCTGTCACGTCCTGTGCTCCCTCCCACCCATCCCATTTACTATCCTTTCTGGTCTGGCAGGAGACACTTCACTGTTCTGCAATTCTCAATCTCCGATCACTTAAACCAAACTATCAACATTTTTTTTTTCACTGCCACCCTACACCCACTACCCCAGCACTCCCCCTCCAAAACTGTTGTATGAATGCTGTCCCCTCCACACTTCAGCTTGGACGAAGAATCATCTAGACTCAAAACGTTAGCTTGCTCTCTCTCCATGGTGTTTATATAATAATAAAAAAAAGTCACACAACACCAGATTACCGTCCAAAAGGTTCATTTGGAAGCACTAGCTTTTGGAGTGCTGCTCCTTCATCAGGCTGTGGAGGTTAAGATCGTAAGACACAGAATTTATAAAAAAAGTTTACAGTGTGATGCAACTGAAATTAAAAGTTGAAAAAGACTGGGATTGTTTGTTAAGTCTCTCATCTTTTAGAATGAATATGTTGGTTTCAGTTCTTTCACATGTAAATCGCAGAACATTTAAAATTTACATTCTCAAAGTGAAACTTTAACAATTGGTGTCATGTCAGCCCAGATAATGCATATAAGGGGTGAGCTGCCCTGTGTGAGACTATATATATATTGCTAAAAATTCTGTATCTTATGATCTTATACTTCACAACCACCTGAAGAAGCAGCACTCCGAAAGCTAGTGC
Organism: Chiloscyllium plagiosum; assembly: GCF_004010195.1. Taxonomy (NCBI): domain Eukaryota; kingdom Metazoa; phylum Chordata; class Chondrichthyes; order Orectolobiformes; family Hemiscylliidae; genus Chiloscyllium; species Chiloscyllium plagiosum. The sequence continues at coordinate 3,698,064 of NC_057735.1, forward strand.
TTCCAAATAAACCTGTTGGACCTTAACCTGGTGTTGTGCGATTTTTAACTTTGTACACCCCCAAAACCAGCATCTCCAAGTCACCTCCAGATACTGGCTGACCTACTGTGATCTCCAGCATTTGTTGTCTTCAGTACAGTTTTCAGCATCTGCAGCAATTTGTTATCACATGTAGGTCTGACTGGTCAAGGACAGCAGACTTCTTTCCCTTAAAGGATATCAGTGAACCAGATGGCTTTTTCGCCAGCAATGTCCACATCCTGTGAATGAATTTTTTAAAAAAACCCCAGTGACTAATCAGGTGACATTGCTATTTCCACGACAATCACCGCATAAATAAATATCTGTAAATAACATTTACTGCACAAACAGGCTACTCAGCCCAACTGGTTCACACCAGGGTTGTTTCTCGTCCACAAAGACTTCCACTGTATCTGAATCTTTCTGTTCCTTTCACCCCGTATCTAGCTTCTCCATAAATCTATCAATACAGCAGAGAAGTGAATAGGCAAAAACCTAGAGTACAAAATGGATGAATGTGAACTTGGCCATTTTGACAGTAAGAATAGAAATGCTGCTTACTACTTAAATGGAGCATGATTGCAGAGAGGAATCTGGGGTGTCCTGGTAAATGAATCACGTGAACGTTAATTTGCAGGTACAGCAAGCGATTTGAAGGAAAATGAAACATTGTTGAATCAAGGACTTACATTATGAAGAAAGGTTGAACAGGTTGGGGATATTCGCACTGGGGTTTTGAAAAATGGAGAATGAAATATACAAGTTGGGAAGTTTTACTACAAAAACAGAAACTGCTGGAGAAACAGCAGAACTGGGAGAGAGGGACAGACAGAGACAGACGAACAAAGTAACGTTTTGAGTCCAGTGTCTGCTCTGATAGAGAGGGAAAAAAAAAAATCACTGGTCGCGAAATGTTGACTCTCCTTTCTCTCCACAGATATTCCCAGTCCTGAGTTTCTCCAGCAATGTCCCTATTTGTTTCTTTCAGATCTCCGGCATCTTTGTTTTATTTTGAATCAAGGACTTACATTATGAAGAAAGGTTGAACAGGTTGGGGATATTCGCACTGGGGTTTTGAAAAATGGAGATGATCTCATTGAACCAAGTTCCTGAGAGGATTGGGTAGGATAGATTTCATGAGGATTTTACCTTTCTTCATAATGTAAGTCCTTGATTCATTTACCAGGACACCCCAGATTCCTCTCTGCAATCATGCTCCATTTAAGTAGTAAGCAGCATTTCTAGAACTAGGGGAGACAGTTCAAGAATCAGAAAAAAAACACTAGTCTGGCAGCATTTGTGGATAGAAAGTAGGGTCAAAGTTTTGATTCCAGTGTATGTTTTGAAGAAAAAAAATGAGTCACTGATCTGGAAACATTGACTCTGCTTTCTCTCTACAGATGCTGCCAGACCTGTCTGAGTTTCCCCAGCAATTCCTGTGTTTTAGTCCCCCAGATTTCCAGCATCTGAAGTTCTTGGGTTTTTGTTAATAATCAGAAGTCTTGTTAAGGAAGAGACTAGAAGATTTAGTTTTCCTTCTCAGAATATGGGATTCTCTTCCCAATAAAGTAATGGAGGAGGTGTCTTGAAATTAATTCAAGGTTGAAATAGATAGATTTTTGATAGTCAAGGGAGTCAAGGGTTATAGGGACTGCAGATGGGAAAACAGAGCTGAGGCCACAACTATATTAGACATGACCTTATTGAAGGCAGAGCAGGATAAAGGGCTGAATGGTCTATTCCCATTTTCAGTTCCAATTGGCCCACTAAGTCCTTATAAAGAACAGGAATTGGTTTTTAATTCAGGGAATGTTGTTTAATGTTGCACAAATGGTTAAACAAATAAAATTAAAATAAGAAAAGTAATGGGCAGAGAATTCAAGGGCATGGATCATACAGGGCCGCTGCCAAATAATACGAATGGACTCAGAATATCACAAATTAATTAGTGGTGCTGGAAGAGCACAGCAGTTCAGGCAGCATCTGAGGAGCTTCGAAATCGACGTTTCGGGCAAAAGCTCTTCATCAGGAATTCCTGATGAAGGGCTTTTGCCTGAAACGTCGATTTTACTGCTCCTCAGATGCTGCCTGAACTGCTGTTCTCTTCCAGCACCACTAATCCAGAATCTGGTTTCCAGCATCTGCAGTCATTGTTTTTACCTCAGAATGTTACAAAGTCCAGTCTTATGGCCTTGTGCCATTATGCACACAGCATTCACAATAAAGTAGATGAATTAGTCACACAGCAAGTGGAAACAGGTATGACACAGTTGGGATTAAGATGTGGCTACAGAGTGACCAGAAATTGGAACGGAATATCTAGGGAGATTCTGTTTTAGGAACGGTGGGATAGCATTGCTGGTTAAAAGGGAAATTAATGCACTACTGGGCAAGGATATTATTGCTGTTTAAGTGGAACCAAGAATGAGCTAGATACATTTCGCAGAGCTAACAGGATCAAAGAATATGGAAGAAAAATGGGAACAGGTATGGAGTTGAATGACGAGCCACAATCACACCAAATAGCAGAGCAGACCGGACAGACTGAATGGCCGACTCCTATTCAATTTTCTATGGTTTTACAGGACTTTACCTCGAGGGCAAATGGAACAGTAAAACAGTTATCCTTAGAAATGAACATACTGAAATTCCATTTTGAGGTATGAGTCAACCTCAAAATGTAAGTAGTTAAAAATCACAACACCAGGTTACAGTTGAAGGTTTATTTGAAAGCACTAGCTTTCGGAGTGCTCCAAAAGCTAGAACTTCCAACTAAACGGGCAGCATGGTGGCTCAGTGGTTAGCACTGCTGCCTCACAACACCAGGGACCCGGCTTCAATTCCCACCTCAGGCAACTGTCTCTGTGGAGTTAGCACATTCTCCCCGTGTCTGCATGGGTTTCCTCCGGGTGCTCCAGTTTCCTCCCACATTCCAAAGATGTACAGGTCAGGTGAATTGGCCATGCTAAATTGCATGGGACTGGGTGAGTTGCCCTTCGGAGGGTCAGTGTGGACCAGTTGGGCCGCAGGGCCTGTTTCCACACTGTAGGGAATCTAATCTAAAACCTGGTGCTGTGTGATTTTTAACTTTGTACACCCCAGTCCAATACTGGCATCTCCACATCAAAATGTAAAGTGTCCTTTACGAATTATTCTTATTTTTTTCTCTCTGGGTACAAATTGGAGTGCAGGGTGGAGTTAGAGAATGTCTGGCATGGGGGGAATGGAGTGAGGGGATGGGGGAATAGAGTGAGGCATGTGTTGAGTGGGAATGAAATGGGGGGGGAATAGTGAGGGAGGAATGGCCTGGATGGGGTCATTTCAAAAAGGAACAATTAATTAGTTTGTATAATTATTTCCACTCCTTCCTTGAAGGCAGCAGCCATTCTCATTAGTACATTCATATTTCAAGATTTGGAGATGCCGGTGTTAGACTGGGGTGGGACAAAGTTAAAAATCACACAACGCCTGGTTACAGTCCAACAGGTTTAATTGGAAGCACACTAGCACTAGCCAATTTCAAACATCCTTCTAAGAAACAAAGAAACCGACCTCCACAAAATATCTCTCGCACAGAAACAACCAATAGAGCTATTCCCCACCCTCCCCTCCCGAACCAAAAACAATCCCTTGAACTCTTGCCTGGGTTGCTGATGTTGCTGTAAACTCCAAGCAACGCATTTCAGCAACATCAAACAACCAGACCCTGCAGGAACGAGCATGTTGTACATTCAAGAAATCCTCCCCAACATCTCAAAATAAAAGTAGCAATATTTTGGATACACAGTCGCCAGGAAAGTAGCAACTTCGCCCGGCCCCGCCTGGACTCGTTGGTACAAAATAAACGACACATTACCTGCCCCGAAATTGGGAATTGTAAATACTTTTAAGAATCTCCCTGTCGGTCACTTCTTCTTGCTCCGCATCCTTTAAAAATTCTATAAACTTCAGCCCCACCTCACGCATGTCTTTGATACGAAACTTCTTGGGCATCTCGGTTGTTTTGTTTTAAATGACCACTAATTGAAAGGATCACACACCGCCCTTGCAGTGAAACAGAGTAAATGAAACAAGGGGCGGGGTTCAAAGTTTGAAGGGGAATTGCCGCTTTCCAACAGAGAGAGGACAACATATGAGGCAACTCGGTTGTTTCCGAAGTTCTGAAAGCCGAATTTTTAAAAATATCTGGAAACGAAAGTGAAACTTACTCTCAAATCGCACTCACACTTGGGAAATGAGTGAATTACTTTGACCTTTTTTTTAACACCAGGTTCAAATATGATGCAAAGCCAGGGTGTATTGCATTGCAAGTCAGTGGTAGATGATCCAAACCCGGGGGATTCGAGATTGAGTCTAGCGGAACATTTGCAACATTACCCATCTAGAAACGCAACTTGCAAATACCCAATTTTTGTTTTAGTGACAAGCTGGCGCTTGGGACAGGCCCTAATCAGATAGGGACATTATTCGCTGCTGCGAGACCTTTTCAGCCTTATTTTGTTAAATTGTGAACTTTTACCAGACACCAAGCCTGCTAGAAAGTTTCCTGTCTGTTTCTTTTAAAATTCACTACCCCTTGGAATGTTCTCCATGCAAACCTTAAATTAAATCAATGACCTGCCATTGTCCTGCATTGTTCAGCAGTTAGATTTTACACCTCATCAGTATCCTAAAAAAAACTTCCAGCGAGGGAGAGCTGAGAAACACCCTTGGAGATTAAACCAAATCAGCATCAGGGATTGGAGAGTTCGAGAGACCTCAAGTCATCGCTGGCAATAAATAGTGTCCTAACTGACCTGCTGAGAGATGTTATTAAACGCCACTCCAGCAAGTCCCAAGCATCCTGGTTCATAGGTAGAGTCACTACCACCAGAACCCCTTACATAACAGTTGTCATTTTTACGGTGTTTCTCATCAACCTGTTCGTGGATTTTTTAAAATACACCGGTGGGAAGTGGCTGGCCAAGAGTTATTGCGTGTCCCTAGTTGCTCTTGAGAAGTTGGTGATGAGCTGTCTTTTTGAATTGCTCCAGACTATGTGGTGTAGGTTGACTCAGGATGGAATTCCAAGATTTTCACCCAGCGACAGGGAATGTTTTTAGATTAGATTCCCTACAGTGTGGAAACAGGCCCTTCAGCCCAACAAGTCCACATCGACCCTCTGAAGAGTAACCCACCCAGACCCATTTCCCTCTAACTAATGCACCTAACACTACAGGCAATTTAGCATAGCCAATTCACCTAAGATTAGATTAGATTACATTACATTACAGTGTGGAAACAGGCCCTTCGGCCCAACAAGTCCACAACGACCCGCCGAAGCGTAACCCACCCATACCCCTACATTTACCCCTTACCTAACACTATGGGCAATTTAGCATAGCCAATTCACCTGACCTGCACATCTTTTGGACTGTGGGAGGAAACTGGAGCACCCGGAGGAAACCCACGCAGACACAGGGAGAACGTGCAAACTCCACACAGTCAGTCGCCTGAGGTGGGAATTGAACCAAGGTCTCTGGTACTGTGAGGCAGCAGTGCTAACCACTGTGCCACCGTGCCGCCCACTAAGCTACACATCTTTGGACTGTGGGAGGAAACCCACGCAGACACGGGGAGAATGTGCAAACTCCACACAGAGAGTCGACCAAGGCTGGAATTGAACCCGGGTCTCTGGTGCTGTGACGCAGCAGTGCTATCCACTGAGCCACTGTGCCACCCCATGGTGATGTACTTCCAAGTCAGGTTGGTGAGTGGCTTGGAGAGAAACTTGCATGTGTTTGTTTCCCCATTTATCTGCTGCCCTTGTCCTTCATGGCATGGTGGCTCAATGGCTAGCACTGCTGCCTCACAGTGCAAGGGACCAGGGTTTGATTCCACCTTCAGGTGACTTTTGTGTGTTGAGTTTGCACCTTCTCCCCGTGTCTGTGTGGGTTTTCTCCAGTTTCCTCCCACAGTCCAAAGATGTGCAGATTAGGTGGATTGGCCATGCTAAATTACCCAGAGATGTGGAGAGGTTAGCCATGAAAAATACAGGATTACAGGGACAGGGTAATGGAGTAGGTCTGGGTGGGATAGTCTTCAGAGGGTTGGCATGGACTGAATGGCCTGCTCCCACACTGTAAGGATTCCGTGATTTTAGATGGAGGTAAACATGGGTTTGGAAGGTGCTTTTCAAGAATCTTTGGTGAATTTCTGTTGATCTTGTAGATAGTATATACTGCTGCTACTGAGCGTCGGTATTGGATGTTTGTAGATATGGTGCCAATCAAGTGGGCTACTTTGTCCTGGATGGTGTTGAGCCAGTTGGGTGTTGTTGGAGCTGTACCCATCTAGGCAAGTGGGCAGTATTTCATCACACTTCTGACTTGTGTATTGTAGATGTTGGACAGGCTTTGGGGAGTCAGGAAGTGACTGACCCATAGGATTCTTAGCTTCTGACCTGCTCTTGTAGCCACTGTTGTGTATGCAGAGAGTCCACTTGAGTTTCTGACCAATGGTAACCCCAAGGATGTTGATAGTGGGGGATTCAGTGATGGTAACACCATTGTATGTCAAGAGTTGGTAGTTAGATTGTTTCTTACTGGTGATGGTCATTGTCTGCTATTTATATGGCACATGTTACTTGCCACTTGTCAGCCCAAGCCTGGGTATTGTCCAGGTCTTGCTGCATTTGAACATGAACTCCTTCAGTATCTGAGGAGTTGCGAATAGTGCTGAACATTGTGCAATCATCAGCGAACATCTCCACTTCTGACCTTTTATGTGAAACAGCTGAAGATGGTTGGGCTAAGGACACTCCCCTGAGGAACTCCTGCAGAGCTGTCCTGGAGCTGAGATGACTGACGTCCAACAATCACAACCATCTTCCTACTGTGCCAGGTATGACTCCAACCGGTGGAGAGTTTTCCCCTGACACCAGTTTTGCTAGGGCTCCTTGATGCCACACTTGGTGGAATGTAGACTTGATATTAAGGGCTATCATTCCCACCTCCCCTCTGGAATCAGCTCTTTTGTCCATGTTTGAACCAAGGTTATAATGTGGTCAGGAGCTGATTGGCCCTGGCAGAACCCAAACTGGGCATCACTGAGCAGGTTATTGCTGAGCAGATACTGCTTGGTAGCACATTTGATGACACTTGCTATGATTAAGAGTAGAGTGATGGTGTAATCATTGGTGAGGTTCAGTTTGACCTGCTTTTTGTGTACAGGACATACTGGGGCAATTTTCCACATTGTCAGGTAGATGTGCGTGTGTAATTGTACTGGAACAACTTAACTGGGGGATTACGTCTACAAGTAATAATAGGAAAGAAAGAAACGGCAGAGGAACTGAATAGATATTTTGCATCAGTCTTCATGGTGTAAGACACCAATAGCATACTGGAATTTCGAGAGAGCTGGAGGCAGAGGTGAGTGTAATGTCCATCGCTAAGGAGAAGCTGAAAGGTCCGAAGGTGTTTAAATCACTTAGATTAGATGGAGAAAGTGATAGCTGAGGAGATTGTGGAGTCATTGCTGGTGCTTTTTCAGGAATCACTGGAGTCAGGGAGGGTGCCAGAGCACTGGAAAATGGCTGGTTAACCTGACATCAGCAGTTAGTGACGACTGCAGATGCTGGAGATCAGAGCTGAACCCTTTCAAGTTTCACAATATGCTTCCAATAGGAAGGAAACCAGAATTGCATGCAATATTCCAACAGTGGCCTAACCAATGTCCTGTTCAGCCGCAACATGACCTCCCAACTCCTGTACTCAATACTCTGACCAATAAAGGAAAGTATACCAAACACCTTCTTCACTATCCTATCTACCTGCAATTCCACTTTCAAGGAGCTATGAACCTGTACTCCAAGGTCTCTTTGAGCAGCAACACTCCCCAGGACCTTAACATTAAGTGTATAAGATTTGCTTTTCCTAAGTGCCGTACCTCGCATTTATCGAAACTCTATCTGCTACTCCTCAGCCCATTGGCCCATCTAATCAAGATCCCATTGTAATCTGAGGTAACTTTCTTCGCTGTCTACTACACCTCCAATTTTGGTGTCATCTTCAAACTTACTAACTATACCTCCTATGTTCATATCCAAATCATTTATATAAATGATGAAAAGTAGTGGACCCAGCACCGATCCTTGTGGCACTCCACTGGTCACAGGTCTCCAGTCTGAAAAGCAATCCTCCACCACCACCCTCTGTCTTCTACCTTCAAGCCAGTTCTATATCCAAGTAGCTAGTTCTCGCTGTATTCCATGAAATCTAACCTTGCTAACTAGTCTCCCATGGGGAACCTTGTCCAACACCTTACTGAAGTCCATGTAGATCACATCATCACTCTACCCTCATCAGTCCTCTTTGTCACTTTGTTATTGAGAGTGTTGTGCTGGAAAAACACAGCAGGTAAGGCAACATCCAAGGAATCAATGTTTTGGGCATAAGCCCTTCATCAAGAATGAGACTTGTGAGCTGGGAGGCTGAGAGGTAAATGGGAGGGGGTGGGGCTATGGGGAAGGTAGATGAAGGTGGGTGAGAAGGTAATAGCCTGGAGATGAGGGTGGAGCAGATGGATGGGAAAGAGGATGGACAGGTCAAGAGGGCGGTGCCAAGTTGGAGGCTTGGGACTGGGATAAGGTGGGGGATGGGAAATGAGGAAGCTGTTGAAATCCACATTGATCCATGGGGTTGCAGGGTTCCAAGGTGGAAGATGAGGCATTCTTCCTTCAGGTGTCGGGTGGTTAGGGTTTGGCGATGGAGGAGGCCCAGGACCTGCATGTACTTGGTGGAGTGGGAGGAAGAATTGAAGTGTTCAGCCACGGGGTGGTGGGGTTGGTTGGTGCGGGTGTCCCAGAGATGTTCTCTGAAATTATCTGCAAGTTAGCGTTCTGCCTCCCTGATGTAAAGGAGACACATTGGGTGTAATGGATGCAGTAGATGACATTAGTGGAGATATCGTAAATTTCTGTTGGATGTGGAAGGATCCTTTGGGGCCTTGGACGGAGGTGAGGAGGGAGATGTGGGCGCAGGCTTTGCACTTCTTGCGGTGAAAGGGGAAGGTGCCGGGAGTGGGGGCATGGATCTGACAAGGGTGTCGTGGAGGAAATGGTCTCTCTGAAACGCTGACAGGGGTGGGGAGGGAAATTCCGAGTGGTGCGGTCTGTTTGTAGGTGGCAGAAGTGGCGGAGGATGATACGGTGTATATGGAGGTTGGTGGGGTGGAAGGTGAGGACCAGGGAGTTCTGTCCTTGCTGCATTGGGAGGGGTGGGATTCACGGGTGGAGGTGCGGGAAGTGGAGGAGATGTGCTGGAGGCCATCGTCTCCACTTCCTCCTCCATTGCCAAAACATGCAGGTCCTGGGCCTCTTCCATCACCAAAACAAGGACAGAACACCCCTGGTCCTCACCTTCCTCTCCACCAACCTCCATATACATCGCATTATCCTCCACCACTTCTGCTACCTACAAACAGTCCCCACCACCAGAGACATATTTCCCTCCCCACCCATTAGTGTTTCAGAAAGACCATTTCCTCTGCAACTCCCTAGTCAGATTCATGTCCCCCAAAAGCCCTCATCCCACACTCGGACCTTCTCCTTTCACCGCAGGAATTGCAAAATCTGCACCCACACCTCCCCCCTCACCTCTGTCCAAGGCCCCAAAGGATCTTTCCACATTCAACAGAAATTTACCTGTACCTCCACCATGTCATTTTCTGTATCCATTGCACCTGATGTGGTCTCCTTTACATTTGGGAGACAGGACGCCAACCTCTGGATCATTTCAGAGAATATCCCTGGGAGACCCACACCAACCAAACACATCGTGCCGTGGCTGGACACTTCAACTCCCCCTCCCATTTCCCCAACGACATGTAGGTCCTGGGCCTCCTCCATTGCCAAACCCTAACCACCTGACACCTGGAAGAAGAACACCTCATCTTCTACCTTGGGACCCTGCAATGACACGAGATTAATGCGGATTTCACCAGTTTCCTCATTTCCCCTCACGCACCTTATCCCAGTCCCAAGCCTCCAACTCGGCACTATCCTCTTGACCTGTCCATCATCTTTCCCATCTATCCACTCCACATTCCTCTCTGGCCTATTACCTTCCCACTCACCTTCAAATACCTATTGCATTCTCAGCTATCTTCCCTCTTCCCATTTATCTCTCAGCCTTATTCCTGATGAAGATCTTTTGCCTGAAACATCGATTCTCCTGCTCCTCGATGCTGCCTGACCTGTTGTGCTTTTCCAGCACACACTCTTGATTCTGATCTGCAGCATCTGCAGTCCTCATTTTCCCTTAGTTGCAGTTGTGTTTAGCTGAGGATTCGTAGAGAACAGAGAGGAGAACAGAGTGGACTACTGCAGGAAGCAGGAAACAGGAAATGAGGAAGTTTAGTCATGGTAATTACGGGAGTGGGTTGGTTTGTAATGGATACTGGTGGACAGCCAATTCCCAGTAAAGGAAACAATGAAGTCAAGGCTAGGAAACAGAAAAGTCAGAGATGGACAATATGAAGTTGACAGAAGGATGGAAATTGGAAACAAAATTGAATAATTTTTCTAATTCTGGATGTGAATAAGAAGCAGACCCAATTACATTTTATTAAGCTCATTCACAGGATGAGGGCATCACTGTCTAAACTGTACGTCCATCCCTAATTGCCCAGAGGACAGATAAGAGTCAACCACATTGGGTGGGTCTGGAGTCACATGTAGGCCAAATATGTAAGGAAGTGATTTTCCCCTGACAATCGATTCAGTCATCATTAGACTCTTAATTCCAGATTTTTATTGAATTCAAATCCCACCATCCACCATGACAAGATTTAAACCCAGGTCCCCAGAAAATTACCTGGGTCTCTGGATTAACAGGAGCAAGTGAGGACTGCAGATGCCGGAGAGTCAGAGATGAAAAGTGTGGCGCTGGGAAATCACAGCCGGTCAGGCAGCATCTGAGGAGCAGGAGAGTGGACATTTGGGCATAAGCCCTTCATCAGGAATGTGGAGAGGGAAGGGGGCTGAGAGATAAAGTGGACAGTGTTGTTGGGGTTGATGGGAAAGTAGCAGGGAAGGCAATAGGTAGATGCAGGTGGGGGGTAATTGTGATGGTTGGTGGGGAGGATGGAGCGGATAGATGAGAAGGAAGTTGGACAGGTAGGACAGGTCAAGAGGGTGGTGCTGATTTGGAGGGTTGGATCTGGAATGAGGTGTGGGATGGGGAGAATTGGAAACTAGTGAATAGTGATCATACCTCTAGCCTGTCACCTCCTGGTGTTTCAGAGACACATTTACAGGTGGGAACTGAGTCGGACTGGAACAATCTGGGAAGAATCAGGGACTGAGCAAATTTTTAATTCAGTTCACAAGATACACCAGTTATGTTCAGAAGCAAGTGTAATTTCTCCTGGAAGGGAGTTGAGGGCAGTTCAAGGAATGCAACACCTCAGCAAAAGAGTTTAGATTGCGAAGCTTCCAAACAGGGAGAGTTTGGTTAGAAATCTGCAGGTTATTAGAATGGAGAAAATTTTGTGTTTCAGATTTGTGAAAAGTTCATGTCAGTAGTCTTGGAGAAGTCACAAATTGTCTCTGTAGTCCACAGCAAAGAGAATATTATAACTCAGTTGAGTAGAAACATAAAGGTTTGAGAGATAGGTGTCATTTCTCTGGGCTTGAGTATCCATTTTCTACAACGGATAGGGTCAGGAAAGAGGTTGAAAGTTTGATGTGATTTATGATAGTGAACTTTGAGAAGATTTGTAGCTCAGGTTGAGTTTTTGGATGTAGGTTTGCTCGATGAGCTGGAAGGTTCATTTCCAGACATTAAGTTACCTTACTAGGTAACATCTTCAGTGGACCTCAGGCGAAGCAGTGCTGAAAATTCCTGCTTTCTATTTATATGTTTGGGTTTCTTTGGGTTGGTGATGTCATTTCCTGTGGTGATGTTATTTCCTGTGGTGAAGTCGCTTCCTGTTCCTTTTCTCAGGGGGTTGTCGTTGGGGTCGAACTTGATGTGTTTGTTGATAGAGTTTCGGTTGGAATGCCATGCTTCTAGGAATTCTCGTGCATGTCTTTGTTTGGCTTGTCCTAGGATGGATGTGTTGTCCCAGTCGAAGTGGTGTCCCTCCTCATCCGTATGTGAGGATACTAGTGAGGGTCATGTCTTTTTGTGGTTAGTTGGTATTCATGTATCCTGGTGGATAGTTTTCTGCCTGTTTGTCCAATGTAGTGTTTGTTACAGTTCTTGCATGGTATTTTGTAAATGACATTAGTTTTGCTCATTGTCTATATAGGGTCTTTCAAGTTCATTAGCTGCTGTTTTATGAGCAAAACTAACGTCATTTACAAAATACCATGCAAAGACTGTAATAAACACAACATTAGACAAACAGGCAGAAAACTAGCCACCAGGATACATGAATACCAACTAACCACAAAAAGACATGACCCTCTCTCACTGGTATTTTACATACAGATGAGGAAGGAAACCACTTTAACTGGGACAACACATCCATCCTAGGACAAGCCAAACAAAGACATGCACGAGAATTCCTAGAAGAATGGCATTCCAACCGGAACTCTATCAACAAACACATCTAGTTAGATCCCATCTACCACCCCCTGAGAAAATGAACAGGAAGTGACTTCACCACAGGAAATAACATCACCACAGGAAATGACATCACCAACCCAAACATATAAATAGAAAGCAGGAATTTTCAGCATTGCTTCACCTAAGGCCCACTTAAGATGTTACCTAGTAGGGTAATGAAATGTCTGAAATTGAACCTTCTACCTCAGTGAGCAAACCTACATCCAAAAGATTTATGATAATTCCAACTGTCTTGTATATTTAGACAGCTTGGTTTAATTTGTTTTTTTTCTCCCTTGTGTAATTAAACTCTGTTCTGTTGTTGAAGAATGACCATGTGTGAATATGTTTCTGAGATTAACCATCGCATTAACAATGTAAATAAAGAAAACTTTACAAAAAGCCAGGTTTCATTCTGGGATCTGACTTGTCCAGTTGTACTATCAGCATGGATCAGAACAAAGCAGGTTCAATAACAGCTTTAAAAGTGGAATTGGATAAATACCTGACAAGGACAACATGCAGGGGTATAGGAAAGTGTCAGTTGAGGGTGGTCATATTTGATCGGTGCTTTCAAACTGCTAGCACCGACACAACTGATCAAATGGACTCTTGTGTTGTATGGTGCTATGAAATAGTGCCCAATGATCTCAGCAACCCAGCAGGAGAATAAACACAAATATTAACAAATTCTTGTAGGACTGCAAGTTAGTCAGCATTTCCTGGAGGGTGACACTCAAAAGGTCGACATCTCCATCTCCTGGTGTTGCCTGGCTTGCAGTGTTCTCCCCGCCTCCTGCCTATCTAACTTGGATTCCAGCATCTGCAGTTTTTTGTTTTGTCTATTAGTCAGCATTCCCTCAGCAGTACTCTGGAATCTAAGTGTGGAGTTGGAATCCACAAGTTTAATGATTCAGAACTGATAGTGAGTGGCTTAACTAAGTTGGAAATACTGTACTGGGATCTGGCTATTGACGTTCAGCATTTTTATACCCTTTAAACAACTCTGTTCTCATCAATGAAATGTGCTCTTGATATTCAGTCACGAATTACAATGGGCAGTATCAAGACTGGCCTTTAACTCAACATAATTTGAGACGATATAAAACTCTGGCATTCCCACTCTGGCTCAATGCAGTTCTATTCCCCTGTCATCCTTCCTTTTGCTGAAATGTGTGATATGTGCCTGGCCATCAAGAACCACGGGCAGTGACTGGGACAATGGTATGAGATTGAGGATCAGCAATGATTATGTTAAATGGTGGAGCAGGATCGATGGGCTGAATGGACTATTTCAATTTTCTATATTTCTAACCATGAGTCAATGAATGTACTCACTTGCTGAGTTGCAGGTGCAAGATAGCAGACAATGACATATCCCTCCCAGATCGTCTCAACGCCTTCTATGATCGCTTTGAGCAAAATTTCGGTAACACCTATTCCAACTAGTCCTGACGAACCTCTCCCAACAGTCACTGCATCAGAGTCAGATCAGTTTTCCTTTGTGTGAATCCAAGCAAAGTGATGGGACCAGACGGAGTACCAGGCCGTGCACTCAGAGCATGTGGACATCAACTGGCAGAGGTCTTCTCGGACATCTTCAACCTCTCCCAGCAGCAGGCCACTGTCCCTCCCTGTTTCAGAAGGGCCAACATCATTCCTGTGCCTAAGGAGGCTCATGCAGCATGTCTCAATGACCATCGCCCAGTGGCCCTAACCTCGCTGGTCATGAAGTGCTTTGAAAGGCTGGTCATGGCATTAATCAACTCCAACCTCCCCATTACACATGACTTACTCCAATTTGCCTATCGGACCAACAGATCCATGTCAGATGCCATATCACTTGCCCTTCACTCCTCTCCAGAACACCTTGACACCAAGAACAGCTTCATAAGAATCCTACTCATTGACTACAGTTCAGCCTTCAACACTATTATCCCCTTGAGACTGATTCCTAAACTTAGTGATCTCAGACTAAGCCCGACTGATTCCTAAACTTAGTGATCTCAGACTAAGCCCCACTCTCTGAAACTGGATCCTCAGTTTCTTGACCCACAAGCCACAATCAGTGAAGATTGGGGACAATATTTCATCCTCATTAGTACACAACACTGGAGCCCCAGGGATGCATACTCAGCCCCCCCTACTGTACCCATGACTGCGTCACCAAATATCGGACTTATGCCATTTACAAGTTCGCTGATGACACCACCATAGTCGGTCGAATCTCAGATGGCGATGGAACAGACTACAGACAGGAGGTGGAGGTCCTGGAAAATGGTGCACTGAGAACAATCTAGCTCTCAATGCCGGCAAAACCAAGGAACTCATTATTGACTTTCGGTGGGATGTTACTCATGCCCCCCACACATTAACAGTACAGCGTTGGAATGAGTGGAGAGTGTCAAGCTCCTGGGAGTGGTCATCCACAACAAGCTTTCTTGGACTCTTCATGTAGACGCACTGGTTACAAAGGCCCAACAACATCTCTTCTTCCTCAAGCAGCTGAGGAAATTTGGCATGATGGCGAATACCCTTGCCAACTTTTATAGGTGCACCATCAAGAACATTCTGTCTGGATGTATCACTATCTGGTATGGCAACTGTACCATTCAAGATTAGAGACGGTTACAGAGAGTGGTGAACTCGGCCCGGACAATCACAAAGGCCAACCTCCCGTCTATAGAATCCATCTACGAGGCCCGCTGTCAAGGAAAGGCCGCCAGCATTCTCAAAGATCCATCCCACCCTGGCATTGTTTTTCTACAACCTCTTTCATCAGGGAGAAGGTACAGAATCCTGAACACATGCACCAGCTGGTTTCAAAATGGTTTTGAAACAGTTTCGACACTACTGTTGTTAAAATACTGAATGGACTCTCAAACTCTTAACATTCTTCTGTACCTGTGTTTTTGTTTTTGCCGCTGTTTACCTAGTATTTACTATCTATGCTACTTAACTCTGTGATCTGCCTGGATGCTCGCAAGACAAAACTTTTTACTGTGCCCCGGTACACATGACAATAAATTCAATTCAATTCAGGTAATGGTTTAAATTCCCTCTTAAAGCTTGACCATGACAATTTTATTTGAGGGTTAACCTGACTTTTAGAAAAAGAGCAGGAGAGATCTCCTGAGTGTCCTAACCAATGGTTATATTTTAATCACTTTTTTAAAAAGCTGTTTGTGCATTATTCCTTTGTTATGTGTAGGAGCTCCTTGCGCACAAATTGGCTGCTGTATTGCCTACATTACAGCAATTGAAATGTACTTCATTGGATGAAAAGTACTTTGGAATGCCCTGAAAATGTGAAAAGTACTATGCAAATGGAAATCTTCCACTCATACTATTGTTGGTTATTGTTCCACTACTGGGAAACCAGCCGGCTGTTTGGTGAGTATCTAGTAAGTTCGTAAAGTCTAATCTTTGCTTATGTTCTAATATTGTATGTAAATTGGTAAATATATATGAAGCAAAATAAATGATTGAACAATATCATTATTTAGAATCCATTAAAGGTGACAGCCCAGCTGATGCGTCAAGGCTGCAGCATGTAGGAGTACCTGGACACCAATGTGATGGTTGGTTGCTTTTCAGACTGGAGGCCTGTGACCAGTGGTGTGTCACAAAGATCAGTGTTGGTTGATCTGCTTTTCGTCATTTATATAAATGATTTAGATGTGAATAAAGGAGGTATAGTTAGTAGGTTTGCAGATGACACCAAATTTAAAGGGGTTGTGGACAGCGAAGGTTACCTCAGAGTACAACAGGATCTTGATCCGATGGGCCAATGAACTGAGGAGTGGCAGATGGAGTTTAATTTAGATAAATGTGAGGTGCTGCATTTTGGAAAAGCAAATCAGAGCAGGACTTATACACTCAATGGTTAGGTCCTAGAGAATGTTGCTGAACAAAGAGACCTTGGATGCCAAGTTCATTGTTGCTTGAAAGTGGAGTTACAGGTAGATAGGATAAAAGAAGGCGTTTGGTATGCTTTTCTTTATTGGTCAGCGCATTGAATATAGGAGTTAGGAGGTCATGTTGCAGCTGTACAGGACATTAATTAGGCTACCTTTGGAATATTGTTTTCCAATTCTGGTCTCCCTCATATCGGAAGGATACTATGAAACTTGAAAGGGTTCAGAAAAGTTTGGGAGAAGATTTGTAGCTCGGGTGCTCGTTGTTGTGGTCCTGTTCACCGAGCTGGAAATTTGTGTTGCATCCGCATCCGCATCCATGAACACCAACTAGCCACGAAACAACATGACCAGCTATCCTTAGTAGCCACATACACAGGAGGGTCCCAAGCACTGAGGATGTCACCTAGACAGGGGACGAAACATCTGCAACACAAATTTCCAGCTCAGCAAACAGAACCACAACAGGGTTCAGAAAAGATTTACAAGGATGTTGCCAGGGTTGGAGGATTTGAGCTAATGGGAGAGGTTGATCAGGCTGGGGTTGTTCTCCCTGGACTGTCGGAGGCTGAGGGGTGACCTTACAGAGGTTTATAAAATCTTGAGGGGCATGGTTAGGGTGAATAGACAAGATATTTTCATCTGGGTGGGGGAGTCCAGAACTAGAGGGCATAGGTTTAGGGTGAGAGGGTAAAGATTTAAAAGGGATCTAAGGGGCAATGTTTTCACGCAGAGGGTGGTGCGTGTATGGAATAAGCTGCCAGAGGAAGTGGTGGACGCTGGTACAATTACAGCATTTTAAAGCATCTGGATGGGTATATGAATAGGAAGGGTTGAGAGGGATATGGACCAAGTACTGGCAAATGGGAGTAGGTTGGGATATCTGGCATGGACGAGTTGGACTGAAGGGTCTATTTCGTGGGGTACATCTCTATGACTCTAAAATAGTGTTTTTTTTTAAAAAAACTTCATTCATCATTGAAATGTTGAAATAGGAATAAATGCTATTTGATTTAGTGGGATTATAATGAAACCTCCAGAAATAGGAAGAACTAGAGTTGGGTAACACAGAAAAACAAGAAGTGATTAAATGACTGAAGTGATGTTAACACAGTACAGTAGGAAGAAATATAATGAAGGAGAAGCAGATGTGGCAAGGGCTGAAATGGTGGGCAAGTCAGGAGAAACTAAAGTCACCAGCAAGAAAAAGCAATTACTGGACAGAATTGGAAAACAATCCCAGTGATGACTGAATGTTAGCCAATTCTGCCACCTACTGCAGGCTTAAGGACAATGCATGATGGCATTTGTAGCAAAGGTCTTCTGGTCAGTCTAGATTAGAGTGGTGCTGGAAAAGCACAGCAGGTCAGGCAGCAGCCGAGGAGCAGGAAAATCAACGTTTCGGGCAAAATCCCTTCATCAGGGCTTTTATCCGAAACGTCAATTTTCCTGTTCCTCGGATGCTGCCTGATCTGCTATGCTTTTCCTGCACCACTTTAATCTTGACTCTGATCTGCAGCATCTGTAGTACCTACTCCTGGTTTCTGGTCAGTCTACCAGAGCAAGAAGTTACTCTGTCCATTGCAACCAGATGTCAGGAAGCTATATTCATACTCTTCAGCAATGGTCAGGCAGGGCAAGCAGATCTAATGTGAGTAGTGGGATGTGTCTTCACTGGTCTCTCAACCTTAAGAGACAAAAACACTGCAAAGCTAGAATCCAAAGTAGACAGGCAGGAGGCTGGAAGAACACGGCAAGCCAGACAGCATCAGGAGGTGCAGAAGTCGATGTTTCAGGTGTAATCTGAAGAAGGGTTTCACCTGAAACGTTGACTTCTGCAGCTCTTGATGCTGCCTGGCTTGCTGTGTTCTTCCAGCCTTCTGCCTGTCTACACTCAATCTTTATAGGCATGATGTGGAGGTACCAGTGTTGGACTCAGGTGGACACAGTTAAAAATCACAAAGCACCAGGTTATAGTACAACAGGTTTATTTGGAATTATAAGCTTTCGGCGTGCTGCTAGTTACCTGACAAAGAAGTAGCGCTCTGAAAGCTTATACTTCCAAATAAACCTGTTACACTATAATCTCGTGTTGTGTGACTTTAAATTTTTATAGGACCCAACTTTATCCTCTGCAGACTGGCTACCAGAAAGAATGAAAAGCCTGCATTTATTTCACACTTTTTATAACATCAGGATATCTCCTAGAGTTTTGCACTTTCCGATAGGTAGTAATGTGACAACAGATTTACACTTAGCAAGCTCCCAAAATTAACAACCAACAATTCATTTTTACAGGAGGGACAAATATTGGCAATGGCCATAGGGAGAGCTACCCTGTTCTTTGAAATAGTGTTGTGAAATTGTTTGCATCCAAACGAGGAGGCAGATGGGCCTCGGTTTAATGTCTCACCTGTGCAGCACTCCTTTGCTGGGAGGGAGCTTTGGTCTGGATGATTGGAGACAGGTTCTGCAGATGCCACACAGGATGCAATACACAATATCACTGAGCTGGGTTGGTTGTTACTTCTGTGCCTGACTCACCAAGTTGCAAACTGACAGTCACATTTCTGGAATATGCAAATGTTGACATTGTACATACTAAGAAAAGTTGTTGGCAAAGGCAACAGAGAGAATTTGGGCAGTTAATCCTCAGGTAATAGCACCAAAAGTGCCACTTTCCTAACAACTGAACTATTCAGACAAAATGCAGAGACAGCATGTCAACTTCCAATGTTAATTGGCAGTGCTGCACTTGGCCTTTATCGTCAAGTTACACCGATGATTGTTACTTGAACTAAGTTTTGGTACAGACTCCTGCTTTTACTTTATTAATGATGTTCAGGTTGTAAAGACACAAACGGGCAGTGAGTCAACTGGTTGTAAGATTAGCACAGAACCTCAGTAAGTCTCAAAACACAGCAATGTATATTTATACAATCCCTTAAAAAATGGAACAAATCCCAGAGTTTTTTATTAAATATAATCAGTGCCCAATGGACCTGTAGCTTTTGAAGGGCAGGAACAAGGATATATAAGCATAGGTTTGGTGATTGCTTCAATAAACAGAATAAGAAAACTGTATGATGTCTCAGTTTTGTTCCAATATCTCTTCTAGGGGGAGTTGTTGGCCTGATGGTAACATATGTTTCGTACAGCTACATTTTCAGTGTACAACTTTAGTGGAGGAGATCTGCAGACACAGTATTCTTCCAGATAATTACAGATTCAGCAGCAATGCATATAATGCAGCAAAAAAAAGACACAAATGGAACAAAAAAGGGAGAAAGCTTTGTATCATTAATGCAATACATTAGATGGGATAATTCAGATGAAATCACTTCATCTGCTCAGTTTTGAGTAAATTGCACCCAGTTGTTGCCTGGGCTGGTAAATTAATGTGCTTCAACGTGTTTATCTAATCAGTCGTGACTCCACGGGTATCAATCTCTCACCTTGGATTCAGATGGTTCAGAATCATATCCCACTCCAGAGAATGGAACTCATTAGCTCAGCTAACATTTCCAGCACTGAATTAAGTGAATGCCATCTCTCCCCTAATTAATGCTAAACCATCTCAGGTATATGCAAAAGATCCTACATTACTGTTGGAACAAACATGGATGTTCATTCATCCTGATGCATTGGACATTTTTTAATCCCTTAACTAGCACTAATATCAGCCAGTTATCAACACATTGCAGGTTATGTGAGTTTGCTGTGTGCAATGTGACTGCCACATTATTTGTACTGCAATATCTTTCTGAATCTTTTGATGCAATACATGATCAACATGCCTAATGAAGGATATCTTTGGCTTGGAAATAATCTAGTAAAGGCTCAGCAGCTTGACTCTTGGGTGGAGAGGACTATCCTCTGGTGTAAGGGTGACAAAATTAGATCTCTGGCTACTGCCCACAAAATTGAAAAGTGAGCTTATTGAAACATTGAACATTGTGAAAGAGATTAACCAAATATAGGTCGTTCTGATATAATACATTTCGTCAACATGAATTGGCTACGATTGACAAACTGTGGTCACTGTTTGAATAACATGGACTTTCTACTGAATCGGTCTAGCGATTTTCTACAGTGGTTTCCCATAACACAATTCTTTTATCGCATGAGATTGCAGAGTAATGCAACTGTTGTGTTATACCAGAATGTCCTGTAGAGAGAGGTTTTTACAGCCGGCTGGGCAATTATCTGCAACACAGGGGTACAAACTCAGGATTGAGATAAGGAAAAACTTCATAACTTCATGGATTGTAAATGTTTGAAATCCCTGAGATCATTGGACTCTCAGGGAATCAAGGGATATGTGAAGTAGGCAGGAAAGGCCATGAAAGGTCAATCACAATCATATTGATTAGCAGAGCAGCGTAGAGACAGCATGGTCTACTCTTGCTCTATTTATTATGTTATTCACTTTTTTGTGTATGTTGGTTTTGGGGTGGAGAGTAGGGGCAGGGCAGTTATCTGGGCAGCTGGTTTGTAATGTAATGACAACATTGCAGATTCAATTCCCACTCATATATGGAACACAATTTGCCACTACATGAGTGTGGTGACAGGAATGCATAACAAAGAACAATACAGCACAAGAACAGGCCCTTTGGACCACCAAAACAAAGTCGACACATGATGCCTTTCTAAAGTAGAAAGCTTTTGCCTGTTGTACATTGAGGGTGATGGATTCAGTGCCCATCTGCTTAATTCCAGATGGTGGAGCGCATTGAGGATTATTGAAGCTCTACTCATGTAGGCAAGTGGGGGGAAATATTCCATCATACACCTGACTGTGCTGTGAAGGTGGACTAACATTGAAAGGCAGAAGGTGAGTGACATATCAATGAATTCTGAACCTCTGTGCTGCTCAGATAGCCAGTGTTTCAGGTTGTCGAAGTTCAGTTTCAGTTGACAATGGGAGAATTCATGATGGCAATGCTATCGAGTTTCAAGGGACTACTTAAATTCTCTCATTGGAAGAGGTTATTGCTAACCATTAGATGGCAAGCCTGAATGTTTTCCAGGTTATGCTGCAGCTGTTCACAGCCTGGTTTAACACGAGTTGCAGCACAGTGGCTCAGTGGTTAGCACTGCTGCCTCACAGCAACAAGGAAGGGGGTTTGATTCTAGCCTCAGGCAACTGTCTGTGTGGAGGTTGCACATTTTCCCAGTGCCTGTGTGGGTTTCGTCGAATGCTCCGGTTTCCTCCCAGAGTCCAAAAATGTGCAGATTAGGTGAATTGGCTATGCTAAATAGCCCATAGTGTTCAGGCATATGAAGGTTAGGTGAATTAGTCATGGGAAATGTGGAGTAATAGGGTAGGGGAATGGGTCTGGGTGGAATTCTCCTTGGAGGGCCGGTATGGATCTGTTGGGATGAAGGGCCTGTTTCTGCAGTATAGGGATTCTATGAAGAAATGCTGAACATTGATTGCGCAATGAATATCCCACTCCAACCTTATAACAGGATAGTCACTGAGGAAGCAGTTGAAGTGGGCCGAGTACACCCCCAAGAAGAGTACCTCCAATGATATCCAGGAACTTCCAACGAGCACTTTAGTGGTAGGTATGACTCTAACTAGTAGAGAGCTTTTCCTTTAATTCCTAATACTCAGTTTGGTAGAGCGCGTGGGCCACACACTTGGTCAAATGCTGCTGTGATATCAAGGGCAGTCACTCTTACTTCTGGAATGTAGCTCTTAAACTCATGTTTGACCAAGGCTGTGATGAGGCAAGGTAGTAAGCAGCTTTGGCAGACAACAAACATTGCTCATTACTGAGGAAGCGTTGTGAGACAACACTGTTAATGACGCCTTGTATCACTTGGCTTGTGATCAAGAATAAACTGAGGATGCAAGAATGGGCTGGGTTAGATTTGTCCAACATTTCACGTACAGTACTGTGGAAAAGGATATGGAAGATATAGACTGTAGGGAAATAGATGGTGACATCTTGCAAAATGTCCAGATTACAGAGGAGGAAGTGCTGGATGTCTTGAAATGGGTAAAGGTGGATAAATCCTCAGGACCTGATCAGGTGTACCCTAGAACTCTGTGGGAAGCTAGAGAAGTGATTGCTGGGCCTCTTGCTGAGATATTTGTATCATCAATAGTCACAGGTGATGTGCTGGAAGACTGGAGGTTGGCAAACATGGTGCCACTGTTTAAAAAGGGTAGTAAGGACAAGCCAGGGAACTATAGACCAGTGAGCCGACGTCAATGGTGGGCAAGTTGCTGGAGGGAATCCTGAGGGACAGGATGTATGTGTATTTGGAAAGGCAAGGACTGATTAGGGATAGTCAGCATGGCTTTGTATGGGGGAAATCATGTCTTACAAACTTGATTGAGTTTTTTCACGAAGTAACAAAGAGGATTGATGAGGGCAGACGGTAGTTATGATCGAAATGGACTTCAGTATGGCATTTGATTAGCAAGGTTAGATCTCATGGAATACAGGGAGAACTAGCCATTTGGATACAGAACTGGCTCAAAGGTGGTGGAGGGTTGTTTTTCAGACTGGAGGCCTGTGACCAGTGGAGTGCCACAAGGTTCGGTGCTAGGTCCTCTACTTTATGTCATTTATAAAAATGATTTGGATGCTAGCATAAGAGGTACAGTTAATAAGCTTGCAGATGACACCAAAATTGGAGGCGTAGTGGACAACAGGATCTTGACCAGATGGGCCAATGGGCTGAGAAGTGGCAGATGGAGTTTCATTCAGATAAATGCGAGATGCTGCATTTTGGGAAAGCAAATCTTAGCAGGACTGATACACTTAGTGGTAAGGTCCTAGGGACTGTTGCTGCTCAAAGAGACCTTAGAGTGCAGGTTCATAGCTCCATGAAAGTGGACACACAGGTAGATAGGATAGTGAAGGTGGCATTTGGTATGCTTTCCTTTATGGGTCAGAGTATTGAGTAGAGGAGTTGGGAGGTCATGTTGCAGCTGTACAGCACATTGGTTAGGACACTGCTGGAATATTGCGTGCAATTCTGGTCTCCATCCTATTGGAAAGATGTTGTGAAACTTGAAAGGCATCAGAAAAGATTTGGAGGATTTGAGCTATAGGGAGAGGCTGAACAGGCTGGGTCTGTTTTCCCTGGAGTTTCGGAGGTTGAGGGGTGACCTTATAAACGTTTACAACATTACGAGGGGCATGGATAGGGCAAATAGGCAAAGTCTTTGCCCTGGGGTCAGGGAGTCCAGAAGTAGAGGGCATAGGTTTAGGGTGAGAGGGGAAAGATATAAAAGAGACCTAAGACGCAACGTTTTCATTTTTAGGGTGGTACGTGTATGGAATGAGGTGTCAGAGAAAGTGGTGGAGGCTGGTACAATTGCAACATTTAATAGGCATTTGGATGGGTATATGAATAGAAAGGATTTGGAGGGATATGGGCCGGGTGCTGGCAGGTGATACTAGATTGGGTTGGGATATCTGGTCGGCAAAGACTGGTTGGACCGAAGGATCTGATTCCATGCTGTACATCTCTATGAATCCAGTGTACTGATGCCAGTGTTTAGTTATACTGGAACAGCTTCATTAAAGGCATGGTTTCATTTCTAGAACACAAGTCTACTGTACTATTGCTGTGATGTTATCTGGGTTCATATTGCTGTTGCATTTATACCAGCCTCCACCACTTTCTCTGGCACCTCATTCCATACACGAACCACCCTCTAAATGAAACCATTTGCAGTAACCAGTGCCTTCAGCTGTTTCTTGATATCAGACAGTGAATTGAATCAGTTGAAGAATGGCATCCAAGATAGTGGGGACAAGATGGCTCATCATTCAGCAATTTTGGTTGAAAATAGATGCAAATAGTTCACTGCATTGTCTTTTGCACTGATTACTGAGCTTGCCACCATGTCAGCCAGTGAAATGTAAGTTCAATTAATAAAACTGGAACAGAAAGGCACTGTCAGATATGCCAACCCTGACAATTACTGTAAAAACCCTATTTCACAAATGTCTGTAGAAAATTTGCTATTCTTACAAATGCACAAGTAGAATCACGTGTATACCATTCAGCCCCTCAAACCTGTTCCCTTGTTCAAATCCACAACCCTGCCTACTCCGATAACTTTTCAACCCCTTGCTTATCAAGAAGAAAATATATATAGTATAGTTCTACCATGTTTTCAGGATGACAGTTCTAAAGACTCAGCACTCATTTAAAAATAAAACCTCTATTTTAAATCAGCAATTCTTGATTTTTGAACAGTGACCCCAAGCTGTAGATGCTGCTCCCTTATGAGGAAACAGTTTCTCAGTATCCACAGTCAAAAGCTTTCAGGATTTTGTATATTTCCATCAAGCTGCCTTTTCCTCTTCCAAACTTCAATGATTACGAAAATAGATCACCCAACCTTTCTTCATAACCAGTGCATTTGCAGCATTTCTGAAATAAGACATCAATACTTCCTCTAACTCCTCGTGGCATGTGGGTGTCATAGAAAGGTGAGCAATGTGTTGCCCATCCCTAATTGCCCTTGACCTGAGTGGCCTTTTGGCCACTTCAGTGGACAATTAAGTCACTGCATTGCTGTGGGTCTTGCTTGCAGACCAGATGAGGAAAAGACAGATTTTCATTCCCTAAAAGGATATTCATGAACCAGATAGATTTGTACAATGACTAACAACAGAAAAGTTCCAGATTTATTACATTTCAACACCTGCCATAGTGGAATTACTAGCATAGTGATAATTCCACTGGGCTAAAGCCTCTCTCAGAATACCATACTGTATACAGTATTCCAGATGTGTCCTCACCTGTGTCATGTAGAACTGAGGTATAACCTCTCTATGTTTGGATTCAATTCCCCTCGAGATAATTAACATTCCACTAACTCTCCATAAATCTGTACTTCTATTTTCACCCTTTTGATTCGTGACAACCAGATCCTATTGCAACCTATCACTGTTAAAAATGCATTTTTAATTTTCCCCTGCCAAAATGGACAATTTTATTTTATCCATACCTACATACAATTCCAGATCATAGCAATGTCCTCGGAAGAGCCCTGAAAAGGTCCAGCAAGCTCCTCCAATAAAGGGTATTTGGGATGGGCAATGAATTCTGGCCTTGCCTGTGATGCTCTCATTCCAGGAGAATATAAATACTTATCTAGAAATCTGTTGATCTCTATCTAGAACACAGACCACAACTAAGCTTCCACAGTCCTTTGGTGTGGACAATTTCAAAGATTCACCTTCCTGAGTGAAGAGGTTGCACATTTCCATCACTAATTCCATCTGATAACCTGGTTTGAAATGGGACAGGGATGGGAAATGAAGACAGAGAGCTGTTCACTTTCCTGGAAATCTATTCAGGAGGAGGGAACCCAATTCTGCTTTGATCACACATTTTGAGTATGGGTCACATATTAAGATTCTTGTTCCTTGCATACTCATTCTTGATGTCACCTACTGATGATCACAGAAGCTGAAGTTTCTTTCAACAGATTTGAGAAATCATAGGTAAAATTCATTTCTTTTCCCCTCAACATAGTCCATTCCCCACCTCGAACCACAGAACAATAGGGTGCCAGGTTGATTTCCCCCCCATTATCTATAACTAGAATTGACACCACCCCATCCATCTAACTTGCTCCAGTGGGTATGTACATTGCATGTACACGTTAAAGAGTTTGAGGATCAAACAAGTTAATTAAATATGTTTGGTTGGGGGAGAGGTGGGGAATGGGGTTGGGGGAACAAGTGGATGTGGCATATTGGATTTCAGAAGGCTCTTGACAGAGTCTAAGGAGGTGAGGAATCAAAATTAGAAAACATGCGACCAGGAAGGGCCGATATATTTGGCATGGATTGAGGATTGGTTATCGGATGGACAACAGTGGATATAAACTTATAACTTTCAGTTTGGCAGGTTGTGACAAGTGGGGTATAGTAAGGATCAATATTTAGGTGTCAGCCATTTTACAATATATAATGATATTGGAGTTGAACAGAATATTTTAAACTTTGTGGATTACAAAACTGGGTGTAAGTATTGCTACGAGGAGGATGTGGAAAGATGAAAGGGATTTAAAAAGACTAAGTAGATAAGCACATAGCCGAGGCAATTTAGTGTGGAAAAATATGAAGTTCTCACATTTGGTCAGAAAATCAGAAATACAGAGTATTTCTTAAATGGAAAATAGATTGGGAAGTATGAAGTCCAAAATAACATGGGTGTTCTTGTTCATAAGTTGCTGAAAGACAACATGTAGGTGTTGCAAGCAATTAGGAAGGCAAAGAGTATACAGGTATTGGTTTAAGTACAATAGCAAACAAGTCTCTGTAATGTGACACTACGCCTGGAATGTTGTGCAGCGTTTTGGGCTTCCAACCAGATGAAGGTTATACTTAATGCACAGCAAGGTACAAAGGTTCACTAGGTTGATCCCTGGCACAACAATTAATCCATGAACGTTCAAGATTGATTTTCTAAGTCTCCATGCTCACTGCCACCACTTTATCTGAAGTGTGGTAGACCCCTTTGAGCATGAAGAGATGGAGCCTAAAATCTGGAGTTAGAAATGAGGGATGATCTCATTAAAGTACACAAAATTATTCCAAAGAGCATGCAAGCGCAGTCAAGAGCAAGTGGAGCCTGCCTGTCCAGAACAGGGGCAGGGAACATATTCTCAGAAATAAGGAGTCAGTCATTCAGAACTGAGATGAGCAAGTCTGACTTGATGAGTGTAATTTTCTATTCCAGGAGGCTGTGAAACTCAATCATTTCAGTATATTCAAGACAACAATCAATAACTTTTTAGTTATTAAAGGGACATGGGTGTTAGGGGAAAAAAAACGGTGCTGAGGTAGGCTATCAGCAATGTTGAATGAGGCCTGAGGAGTTGAATGGCTGATTCCTGGTCCTATTTCTCATTATCTAGAGAAGGAATCAACAATTGCATAGCAACCACCACTAACATGCTTGAGAAATAAAATGGATCGAGAATACTGCCAAACTATGTAATTTTACCAGATTCAAAAATCAACTAAAGAATTACTCCACTTTGTCAAGACAGCACAGTGACCTGCAAGTAACAGTTACTACCATTTACAATTTAACGTTCAAGATTGATTTTCTAAGTCTCCATGCTCACTGCCACCACTTTATCTGAAGTGTGGTAGATCCCTTTGAGCATGAAGCTATAAGTTTCTGCTGGCTTTGGAATTACACTGGCAATGAACAACTTAAAAAATTGCATTTCAAATTTAATAAAAGCAAAATACAGTACAAAACAATCCATTTTAAGTAAAAAGCAAAGCCTTTTTGGAGACTGAGTTAAGGAGTTATATTACAACTTGTCTTTTTTGTAAAAATGTTACCAGTGCAGAATTCTGTAAAAAATATTTGTATGGATAATACTAGGCTGCCACTTGTTCCATTGACTTTGCTTTACATTGGTCCTGTGCAAGTTAATACAGTAAAAATATTAAACACCAATAACCGCAATTTAACTTACGGCCACCTTCCTTCAGTTCTGTTTCTACATTTCCATCCAGTTATCCATTCACTGGCCAGAAAAGGTTACAGGAACTGACCAGCGGATGTTGGACTGAAACAATTTGGAATTGCACCGGTCAATCCTAAACAAAAAGATGTAACATCCACTCTCTCTACCCTAAATTCCAGTTAGCCACATATTCCTGGTGCATCGCTTCCTTCTCATTACCATTAGGAATGGAACAGAACTAGCTTCACGAAGTGGCATATGATGCCACAGGTCAGGCAAACATCTTTAAATCAGGACTTTAGGCAAGTATTATAATGGAGCAAGACAGGATTGCTCAAGGTGATCACCACCTCAATGTCTGTTCTCATCCTTTTTTGCTTGTAGTTTCCTTCTTCAAACAATCAATGTGCTTCAGGTTCCATTCTTTACCGTCTCTAAACTGCTCCTGCCAAAGTGAGCAAGTGGCCATTCCCATCTGCTGGTGCACTGTTTCTGCCATTGGTTACAGTTATTAAGTATCAAAAAATGAGGTAAAACAGGTTTGGGAGGAAGAACAATACACCGAATTGTTCACATTAGTTTCCAATCCCTCCCCACCCCAAACCCCTCACTCGGTGTAGTTTTCCAGTCTGATTTTCCAGTTCCTTGCAGTGTAAGAGTGCAATTAATCAAAATGCAGAAAAGGCAGAGAATGTGACAACTGAGTACTACCCAATGAAAAGGGTGACACACAGGAACCGTCAATCAGATGGAAGAATGCACAGTATTTTCAACAACATGATAGAGGTCATTCAGACTTGTCGGGTGAGGGGCGGGGAAAGGAGAGGAGGGATGGAAGACATCAAACACTGTTGCTTCAAGCTTTCTTCAGTAAAGCAGTGCTTTAACGCAGAGCCAGCTTGCCTGGTTTCTGTATTTTTTAAAAAAACAAGGTATTAAACACCAAACCATCTTGCCTTTGCAAGAGCGATGCAACAAGGTGTGACCTCACAAAAAGTAGAAAGGGGGTGAAAGAAATTAAGGGAAAGAGCAAGGTCATGATGATAATCTAAAGCTGTAACAGTCCAAGAAACATCAGTTACTATTTAAAAGGCTTTTGTGACCATAAAATAAATTCTAATTGTTAATCAGCTGCTAAGCAAAGTTATTATAACCCTCAAGCTATTACCCACCATATTGGCTGCAATCCCATGAGCAACTGCATTTAAGATTTAAAATTACTACAATTTTAATCCCAAAACCCAAATGAATAGAAATTTGTTTGACATCAGATAACAAAACATCCTGATACTTTAGCAATGCAGACAGCAATAGGGCTGCATATTACCAATTCAACTCAACCAAACAGGCTAAATATGTGTTTAAATCACTTTCCACCAACTTCCAAAACAAACATTACTTCAATAATATCAGAGTCATCAAGCTGGTTCATCGGAAAATAGTCAATATTTCACGGAGTTGGAGGGGAGAGAGAAAAGGGGGAGGGGGTTGGGGTGGTGACTAGAGAGTTGTTTTGTGAGACCACACTTTCTTTTCCACACATTGACATTAAGCCTCGCTGCGTATGTTTGCGTTAAGCACTGTGCATCTCTTGAGCAATTCTGTAGCTCATAATCTTGTTCCAGTCGACCTTGGTGCGAGTAACTGGCAGGTTCCTCCTCAAGGCTTTGAACGTGGTGTCAGACATGGCATTGTAATTTTCACAGATGGCAGTCTGAAACAATAAGACAATGCTGGCCAGAAAAACTTCAAACAAAGATAAATATCAACAAGGGAAGTTTAAAAGTGGTTTAATGGCAACCAATTAACTTGTGTCAGAAATACACATCTGGTTCACTAATGTCCTTTAGGAAAGAAATAAACCATCCTACATGTAACTCCAGACCCACAGCATTGCGGTCATCTCTCAACTGTCCTCTGAAAAGACCTGACAAGTCTTATAGTTCAAGTGCAATTATGAATGGGAAATAAATGCCAAAAACACCCATATCCCATCAACGAATAAAGAAATCATTGTACCCAGTTTGAAAAGTTCAATAAAAATCATTATTCTCAATCTTTAAATCATCTGTTCAGAGCAAAAAGAGCTGCGTTGCATTTTGGTATCATCTCCCAGACAGTCTGCTCAACACTTCCATCATGTTCCACACACATTAAATGAAAACTGGACTTCCACTCTCCCTGGGT
Source organism: Chiloscyllium plagiosum (assembly GCF_004010195.1). Classification (NCBI taxonomy): domain Eukaryota; kingdom Metazoa; phylum Chordata; class Chondrichthyes; order Orectolobiformes; family Hemiscylliidae; genus Chiloscyllium; species Chiloscyllium plagiosum. The sequence continues at coordinate 3,728,258 of NC_057735.1, forward strand.
CCCCCAGTTCAAAATTCTCTCGAGTTGCTGCTCCTCCAATATAAATGTTTGAGGTTTTCGTCTTGCAGCTTTCTGCCCTCCATACTCTTCAGAGAGGTTTTCTTGAGCTGCAATGCCCAGGATTACAGGGTCCTACTTTTGGGAAAAGGGATCAGCTATTTAAAGCTGAGGGAAAACTGTTTCATTCATAATGTTGTGAATTTTGGAATGCTTAACCCAGAAAGCTGTGAATGGTTAGCTGATGAATATTCAGACAGAGGTTTTGACTTCATTTGTCCACAGATTTGGTCACCTCATTTGAGAAAGGATGTACAGAACAACCTCGGTTATCCAAATATCAATTATCCAAATTTCAGATGATCCAAAAAAGATCTCAAGGTCTCAAAGGTTGAAATCAGAAACTGGACTGTCATTACCTGCAGAAACTCTCTTTTCAAGACAGACTGCCTACCAGTGAACTCTGCAACTTCTCTCTCGCACTGTCTCCGTCATTTATTTTCTTTCTTTATGCTTCTTGTTTTGAAATATAAAATGGTTGAGATAAATTTAATGGTAGAGGATATAGTTGTCTAGCTCCTGCAATGGGTTTCCAGAAGGGGGTCGAACTGTTGAGAGGAGCCGGAGATAGATGGCATTGCACCCGCTTGGCCCTCAGCCCTGGGACCGTTTGTGCAAGGCTGCAGTTTCCAACTGGTGGCAGTGGAGGAAGCGCAGGACTGGTGGTTGCTAAGGGGAGAGATTGGAAGGAGAAGGAACAAAGGAAAGGACAAGGTTGGAGACAGCAGCTCGGTGTGCACCCAAGAGTGGTCTTTCCACCAGATGAATTGTCTCTGTCCAGTCTAAGCGTTTAAGTATTAAATTAATTCAACCTCCTGTTCATTTTAACTTGATTTAAGATATTTACCCAATGCTGATCAGTTATCTGAACAATCAATTGTCCGAACAAAATACTCCCCACCCATCTCATTCGGATAATCAAGGTTATTCTGTACTGGCATGACAGGGGATGCAGAGATTACTAGATTGATTCCGGAGTTGAGAGGGTTGGCTGAAGAGAGATTGAGTGAACTGGGTATAGTCATTAGAATTTAGAAGAATGGGAGTTTGGGGGTTGGGGGGAGATGTTATAGAAACATAAAATGAAGGGTGCAGATAAAATAGAAACAGGGAGGTTATTTCCACTGGCGGGTGAAATACAACTAGGGACATAGCCTCAAATAAAGAAGAGCAGATTTAACACTGAGTTGAGGAGGAACTTCTTCACCCAAAGGGTTGTGAATCTGTGAAGTTCCCTCCCCAGTGAAGCAAGTTGAGGTTACCTTGTTGAATATTTTTAAAACAGATAATTCCTTTGCTGTTCATAAATCTGAGGGCTATGGTGAGCAAGCAAGTGGAACGCAGTCCATGAAAAGATCAGCCATGATCTTATTGAACGGCGGAGCAGGCTCAAAGAGCCAGATGGCCTACTCCTGCTCATGTTCCTATTGTGGTTATTGCTGATCCCCCAATTGTGGTCGCCAACTTCTTGAATCACTGCAGTCCAAATGGTGTAAGCACGCCCACACAGTGAGGGAGGGAGTTCCAGGCTCTTTTGACACGAAGGCAATGAAGAGATGAGGTTGAAGGTGGACTTGGGTCAGATCAGACATGGCCTTACTGAATAGCACTATGGGCTTGAGGGGCATTATGGCTAATTCTTGCTTCTCTTTAACCCTCGTCTGGCAGTGACTGGAATTGCACACAGTGATCCCAAACACATATAGGGTACATGATCAACAGAAAAATGTCTTACATTCTTCTGGCTGTACTCCAAGATTTTGCTTGCTTTTAAATTCATGTTGCACTGAATAGATTTAACTGGCTAACCAAAATATCTCATTTGTGTTTCTCACATTAGTTCCTATTTGCTAACACTAATCTTAAATATCTAAAAATTAGCAGTTTGGATTTCCCCATATTAAAATAGCAGCTGTCATTGGATAGCCCATCACTCCAGACTTACTGTATTTGGTCTTCAATTTGTGGCCAGAGTTTTGTCTGACTAACAAAAGTGTCAATCGGAAGTGAGACAATATTAACCCTAACCAATGAGAGACATGTTTACCACCTTCTATCATTGTGCAGCAGCTGACAAACTTGTCTTTTCTGATTCAAACAACATTCCCACACCAAACATCAACTGAACCAGTCTAACAATAAGGGAAAGACAATCCACACAAAGACCATATCCCTACCTGGTAGCTATGCTCTGCTGCTTCAATCAGTTTCACAAAGTCCTTTGCAGTCTGGGCTTCATTCTGAAGGGGTGAAAGAAAGATTGTGAATTTTAGAATTGTTTACCCAGAAAGCTGTGAATGCTTAGTTGATGAATATTGAGACAGAGGTTTTGACTTCATTTGTTCACAGATTTGGTCTCCTCATTTGAGAAAGGAGGTACTGGCATTCAAGGAATGCAGAGAAAATTCACTAGATCGATTCCGGAGTTGGGAAGGTTAATTGAGGTGAGATTGAGTAGAGTGGTACAAACAGGCTAGTGCAATCTTTCTCAGCAATAAATAGATACCGACACATGTAGACTGGATATCTCACTGTTACCGAGGTTATACCAGTGACTTCGTCAGTCATGAGCCATGAAGACCTGAAACAGCCCCAGAAAACACCTCTGATGCACACACACAGTCACAATATTTTAGCCAGGTTCCAAAAATCATAGAATCTGTACAGTGTGGAAACAGGCCCTTCGGCCCAACAAGCCCACACTGACACTCTGAACACTATCCCACCCAGACCCAATTCCCTATCCCTATTACTCTACATTTACCTCTGACTAATGACCTAGCCTTCACATCCCTGGACACTATGGGCAATTACACATGGCCAATCCACCTAACCTGCACATCTTTGGATTGGAGAAGGAAATCCACGCAGACATGGAGAGAATGTACAATCCAGAGACAATCGTCCGAGGCCGGAATTGAACCTGGGTCTCTGGCGCTGCAAGGCAGCAGTACTAATCTCTGAGCCACCGTGCCATTCTAAAAGCAGGAGACGAAGGCCAGGAACAGAGGTGGTGAGATTTGGGAGTAAAAGTAGACTGTACTTAGTTTTAAAAAAATTTTTAACATCAGGCCAAAGTACAGCAAGGAATGTTTGACTAATAATCCAAGGAGGTCAGAGTTCACATCCCACTTGGGCACAGTGAGCACCTGAATCAGTTTTTATACAAATCTTTGACATAGAACAAAAATTGGTCTAAGATGACCTTGAGGCTGACTGTCATAAATACCAAATTAGTTCATTAGTGCTCTTTTGTGAAGGGAATCTGATGTCTATTGCAAGTTCTGAAGTGCATCCTGAAATGGTCACATCGATGTATCAAAATAATTGCCCAATGTGTGCAGACTGGGTGAATTAACTATGGGATATGCATGGTTACAGGGATAGCATAGGGAGCGGTCTAGGTGGGATGGTCTTTGGAGCACCGGTGTAAACCAAATGGCCTGCTTCCATACTGTATGGATTCTATGAAAAAATGCCAATTTTGCTAGTGAAATCAATTCTTAAAGCAGAAAGAATGGACACCATCAAGTTACTTCCAAAAAATCTCTCACCTGGAAGGACACATTTGACAATACAAAGACAGAAGGGAAAATAAGTGGGGACACAATGAGTCTGCAAAGGGATATAGATAGTCTAAGAAAGTGGTCAAAAATATGGCATATGGAGCACAATGTGCTGAAGTGAGGTTATTCATTTTAGTTTGAACAGTAGTAGTTTGGGAGGTCTCAGAGAATATAAACGCGGATAAATCGCCAGGACCTGATTTAATGTAGTCCAGAACATTGTGGGAAAGAAGGAAGGAAATTGCGAGACCCCTTGCAGAAATGTTTGCATCATCTATAACTACGGGTGAGGTGGCTGATTGTTTAAGAAAGGCTGTAAGGAGAAACCAAAGAACTATACACCGGAGTCTGACTTCAGTTGTGGGTAAATTGTTTGAGGCGATTATAAAAGATAGGGTTTATGGACATGTAGCGAGGCAAAAATTGATTAGGGATAGTAAGCAGGGTTTGTGCCACTTAAGTCATGTCTCACAAATTTGATTCAGTAAGTTCCCAAAAAGATTGATGATGGCAGAGCAGTAAACATTGTTTATTTGGATTTGAGTAAAACCTTTGACAAGGTTTCACATGTGTTTTAAAAAATTCTCAAGGTCAGGTTCGTAGGAGAGTAGTCTGACACAGAACAAACGACCAAGAGGCGAGTCTGCTAGAATATGAGCATTTTATCCCCCGCAGCGTCGCCACAACCAGGTCTCATACTTACAACGGGTCTGGCTTATACTCACTCTACATGTTACCGGAACTGGGAGCCGTCAGTTCTCGTAGAGCGGCTGCCAACAACCCACGCTCGGCGGTTAAACGTAACCCCGGAGCAGACTCACCGAACTGGAGACTTTTCCAGCTGATATACTCTTTTCCAGATATATTAAAAATCACACAACACCAGGTTATAGTCCAACAGGTTTAATTGGAAGCACTAGCTTTCGGAGTGACGCTCCTTCATCAGATGCTTCCAATTAAATCTGTTGGACTACAACCTGGTGTTGTGTGATTTTTAACTTTGTACACCCCAGTCCAACACCGGCATCTCCAAATCAGGAGATAGAATGGTGGTGGAGGCATGCTTTTTGGACTGGAGACCTGTAACCAGCGGTGTTCCACTGGGATTGGTTCTCGGTCTTATTTTGTTTGTCATTTATCTCAATGATTTCAATAAGAAGATAAAAGGCATGCTTACTAAATTTGCAGATGACACCAAAATTGGTGGCATAGCAGGCAGTGAAGAAGGTTTTCTAAGATCACAAAGGGATCTTGATCAAATGAGTCAATGAGCTGAAAAATGGCAGATTGAGTTCAATCTGGATAAAAAGGAGGTATAGTTGGCAAGTTTGAAGATGACATTAAAATTGGAAGTGTAGCAGGCAGCGAAGGCAGAGTACAATGGGGTCTTAATCAGATGGGGCAATGCGCTGAGTGGCTGATGGAGTTTAATTTAGATAAATGAGAGGTGCTGCATTTTGGGAAAGCAAATCTTAGCAGGACTTATACACTTAATGGTAAGGTCCTAGGGAGTGTTGCTGAACAAAGATCTTGGAGTGAAAGTTCATACTTCCTTGAAAGTAGAGTCGCAGATAGACAGGATAGTGAAGGTGGTGTTTGGTATGCCTGCCTTTATTGTTCACAGCATTGAATAAAGGAATTGGGAGGTCATGTTGCAGTTGTACAGGACATTAGTTAAGCCACTTTTGGAATAGTGTACACAATTCTGGTCTCCTTTCTATCAGAAGGATGTTGTGAAATTTGAAAGGGTTCAGAGAAGATTTTCAAGGATGCTGAGACAGTATTGGAAGGTTTGAGCAAGAGGGAGAGGCTGAATAGGCTGGGGCTATTTTCCTTGGAGTGTCAGAGGCTGAGGGGTGACCTTTAAGGATTTATACAATCATGAGGGGCATGGATAGAACAAATAGACAAGGTCTTTTCCCTGAGGTGGGGGAGTCCAGAACTGGGTGGCATAGGTTTAGGGTGAGTGGAGAAAGATTTAAAAGGGACCCAAGGGGCAACGTTTTCATGCAGAGGGTGGTGCGTGCATGGAATGAGCTGTCAGAGGAAGTGGTGGAGACTGGTACAATTATAACATTTAAAATGCAACTGGATGGGTACATGAATAGGAACGGTTTAGAGGGATATGGGCCAACTGCTGGCAAATAGGACTGAATTAATTTAGGTTATCTGGTCAGCATGGATGAGTTGGACTGAAGGATCTGTTTCTGTGTTGTACATCTCTGACTCCAAATGCAAGGTATTGCATTTTAGCACAACAAACAGGGTACGGCTTATACAGGTAAGGCCCTAGGTACAACAGAGGCATCTAGGAGTGCAGATATATAGTTCTTTGAAGTTTGCATCACATATAGACAGGGTGGTTTAAAAAGACACGTGCCTTCATTGCTCAGTCCTTTTGAGTATAGGAATTGGAAGTCATATTGAAGTTGTACAGGACATTGGTGAGACCTCTTATGGAATACTCTGTCCAGTTCTGGTCGCCAAGTTATAGGAAGGACATTATCAAACTGGAGGGGGTTCAGAAGACATTTACCAGGATGTTGCTGGGTCTGAAAGTTTTGAGTTAAAGAAAGGCTGGATAGGCTAGGAAATGTTTGATTGGAATGTAAGAGGTTCAAAGGAGTTTATAAAATAATGAGAGGTATAGGTAAGAGTTAAAGACAGTTTTCCTCAGGATGAGGATTTCAAGATTAGGGGGATGTGAGGACAGAGATTTACAAAAGGTGAGACGTAATTTTTTTTACACAGACGGTGATTCGTGTGCGGAATGAACTTCCTGAGGAAGTGATGGATGAGAGTAGAATGCTTAAAAAACATTTGGATAGGTACATGAATTGGGAAGGTTTGGAAGGATATAGTCCAGGAGCAGGCAGGTGGGACTAACTTGGTTTGGGATTATGTTTGGCATGGACTGGTTGGACTGAAGAGTATTTCCATGCTATATAACTCTATGACGATGACTCTAATAGAAAAACAATATTGTCTTTCATTGTTTAAATAATAGGGTGTAGTTGTGCAGAAGGATCTGGGTGTTCTTGTACTTAAAACAAAGTTAATATGTAGTCACAACAAGCAATTAGGAGCTGAACAGTCATGCTGCCATTTCATGCAGGGTTTTGGAATATAAAGTTAATTAAATCTTTCCACAACTGTACATGACATTGGCAAGACCACAAGAATAGCTACACTTTCAAAAAAAAAGGTATTCATGGTCTGAGGGCATTGCTCCTGAAAGAATGCTCACAATCCAGATGGGTTTTTCCGATGGTCAGTAATGGATGCACCATTACACACTTCATTCCAAATTTTTATTAAATTCAAATGCCATCTGCTGTGGTGGGAATCAAACCAGGTCCCCAGGATATGACCTGGGTCTCTCGAATTATAGTCCAGCAAGAACACCATTTGGCCAATCCCTCCCCTTGTCTCAAGACAGTTTTTGAGTTGAGATACATTCAGGGAAGGTTTACTTAATTCATTCCTGCTATCTTACGAGCAAAGGTGAGTAGGGTCAGCCCATACATACAGTTGTTTAGAAGATGGATGGTTTTACTGAAATACAAGAGATTCTAAGGGGAACTGACAAGTAGCGACTGAGAGGATGCTCTCCCTCATGGAGGAATTTAAAATTAGGAAACACTGGCTAAAAATATGGAATCACCTACTTAATATAGGGATGAGTGGGAATTTCTTCAAAGGACTGTAAATTTTTGGAATTCTCTATCTCAGAGAGCTGCAGACACTGAGTCAGTGTGTATAGTTGAGGCTGAGATCAAAGTTTTTTGAATTATACAGTGATCAAACAAGCAAAGTGAAATTGTGACCAAGATCAGATCAACTGCAATCGTATTAACTAAGACAGATGGCTCAGCTGTACAGAATAGAATCCCTATACTGTGGAAGGAGGCCATTCAGCCGGTGTCCATACTGATCCTCCGAAGAGCATCCCACCCCGACCCAACCCCCTTACCCTTTCCCTGTAATCCTGCATCTCCTCTGGCTAATCCATCTAGCCTGCATACCCAAGACATTATGGGCAACTTAGTAGGGCCAATTCACATAACCTGCACATCTTAGGATGTGGATCTGTGGGTGAGGAAGATGAAGCATATGATCTACCCTTGTCCTTATTCCCCATGGTGTTCTATTTATGTCCGATGACATAAACAGCATCAGTACAAGCAGGATAGAACCACTCTCTCACACGGAGAGAGAGGGGGGTGGGGTACTGGCAGAAAACTTGTTACAGAGATTGTTTTAGCTTCAGTGTATCTAGAGGTAATGTCAGAAGTCAGGACAAAATGGACAGATAACACAAACAACCTTTCCAACACATCTGACCTGACAGATTCAAAGCTCACTCCACACCACAGAACAGAATGCAACAGGTCCTCTTTGTACATTATGTTCCACTGCCATAATTTCAAACATTGTTCATGTGGAAATCTGTTCCAAGCAACAAAACTTTACACATCTTTTCTGCGAAATAACCAAGTTTCCATTTACAGATAGATTTGTTACCCACACCGGGACAGATTTCAAAACAACCAGCTTGCTAACCTTCCCATATAAAATAACTTTTACTGATCTAAGCTACCTGATATTGTTCTCATACTTGGTCTCCAAATCATCTTGTGCCTGCCATGACCTTACTCTTCACTATGTTTACATCCAAATTCAATTAACCATCTCTTCTTGTAGACTTCATGAAATCTAACACCTCAAAAACTGGAATTTCCCTTCACCTCCCTCCACTTCTCTCTCTCCAGGTTTGTAGAACCCACATGCATCTAACCTCTACTTGATTTTAATTCACCGATTCCTGAATCTTGCTAGCACGTGGATTTCTTTTTTTAAGTTAAGACTTTTTAAAGTAGAACATGGGAGTATTAAGCGAGACATCTGATTGTTCTGCCCTTATCATCTAGAAAGGAATAAGTTGAAGGGTAAGTTGTGCCTCACCAACCTTATTGAGTTCTTTGACGTGGTGACCAAACAAGTGGATGAGGGTAAAGCAGTTAATGTGGTATAAATGGATTTCAGTCAGGCGTTTGATAAGGTTCCCCATGGTAGGCTTTTGCACAAAATACAGAGGCATGGGATGGAGGGCCATTTAGCAGTGTGGGTCAGAAACTGGCTCGTTGAAAGAAGGCAGAGGGTGGTGGTTGATGGGAAATGTTCATCCTGGAGTTCAGTTACTAGGGGGGTACTGCAAGGATCTGTTTTGGGGTCACTGCTGTTTGTCATTTTATAAATGACCTAGATGGAGGGCGTAGAAGGATGGGCGAGTAAATTTGCGGATGACACTAAGGTCAGTGGAGTTGTGGATAATGACGAAGGATGTTGCAGGATACAGAGGGACATAGATAAGCTGCAGAGCTGGGCTGAGAGGTGGCAAATGGAGTTTAATGTGGAAAATTGCAAGGTGATTCACTTTGGAATGAGCAACAGGAATGCAGAGTACTGGGCTAATGGTAAGATTGTTGGTAGTGTAGATGAGGAGAGAGATCTCAGTGTCCATGTACATAGATCCCTGAAAGTTGCCACGCAGGTTGATAGGGTTGTTAAGAAGGCATACAGTGTGTTAGCTTTTATTGGTAGAGGGACTGAGTTTCGGAGCCACAAAGTCATGCGGCAGCTGTACAAAACTCTGGTGCGGCTGCATTGTGTACAGTTCTGATCATTGCATTATAGGAAGGATGTGGAAGTATTGGAAAGGGTTCAGAGGAGATTTACCAGGATGGAGGGAAGATCTTATGAGGAAAGGCTGAGGGACTTGAAGCTGCTTTCATTAGACAGAGGAAGGTTGAAAGGTGACTTAATTGAGGTATAAGATATTCAGAGGATTAAATAGGGTGGACAGTGAGAACCTTCCTCATCAGATGGTGATGGCTAGCATGAGGGGACATAGCCCAGATGTCAGAGGTAGTTTCTTTACGCAGAGAGTAGTAGGGCTGTGGAACGCAACAGTAGTAGACTCGCCAACTTTAAGCGCATTTAAATGGTAATTTGATAGACATATGGATGAAAATAGAATAGTGTAGGTTAGATGGGCTTCAGATTGGTTTCACAGGTTGGCACAACACCAAGGACCGATAGGCCTATACTGCACTGCAATGTTCTACGTTTACTTAGGGAAAAAACCAGATATTATTAGATATCATTTTGTCTTCCACAGGCCTCACTGTGTGTATGTATAGTTCGGGGTATAGCAAGTAGAAAATGAACTTGATAATGTCACCATGCTAGCCTCAGACTTTATGTCATTTAAGATTAGTGGCTCCTTCACATGATTACATCAGTTTCTAACAATATTCAAGATTTTTCTAATAGCCAATTAGGAATTTTTAATCCATTCAGACTTACTGTAATTGGCAAGGTTTCCTCAATGTCCTTCTGACTCATCAACTGAACATTACCGTCTTCATAATAATGGACCTTGAAAGACAGGACAATGTAGTTAATGTGGATTGTGTTCTAGCGCTTTGTATGGAATTAGTCAAGTTACACAAGTCAGCATGACACACCTGGATTTTCAGAACTCCAGTAAGCTGAGCTGATGATGAACCAATATTGAATTTCCACTCAGATCTCCAACGTCCATTCCTACAGAAAGTTGATAATTTGAAATAGATCAGTCGAAGTACTTTTTGTTGACAAACTCACATAGCCTTGAAAATGGGTATGAGATGCTATGCAAAAGTTTTATTGATCAAATTGCTCTGTATCTTTCCCTTTCCTTTGATTGCTAAAACAAGTTGACTCCCATCCCAGAGGTATTGCAGTTAAAACGTGACATAAAACCACTAATGCTTCAATTGGCTGTAAGGCACATTCGGATGGCCTGATGTTGTGATGGATATGAGAGAACAGTAACTCATTCTTTCTTGCAACTGAGATTAAGTCCATGAGTATTAATTCTTGCAAAACAAAATCTAACAGATCATCATCTCAATGCAATTATGGAGTTTTAGAAACAGTAGACACATTCATATTCCATAAGTGAATTATAAAAGTAGGTCATCTATCTGGCAGTTCATCGCCATTGCTCAAATATTGTGCATCTTACATGTAGAGAATGGTCTCAGAAGCAGAGGTAACAAGAGTTGATATAGAACATTCTAAATGAAGGGTTGACAGCTTAGAAACAATTGGCTGATAAACTAAATAGAACATAAATTGTGATGCAATAGCATCTAAACAACTAATTCTGTGTATGTGGTTTCATTTATCCTGTTGTGCAAACCTGAAATAATACTAACAGCTCCCAACACCTGCTAAAAACATAGGAACAGGAGGCAATTTTACCCCTTGAATGCCACATTATTTCATACCTGTGGTTGACTAAAATCCGCCAATCTCAGTTTTAAAAGTGACTGATCCAATTCTTTTTAAAATGGCTGGTTTCCAACTCATACTACAGCATGTAGAAGTATTTTGCAATTACACTCCTGAACAGTTTGACTTTATCTTTTAGGACAAAGGCCCTTAGTAGAGCACAGCCCAGAACGGAAAATTATTTTTCTATATACACTCTCCGTTCTGCCTAATATCTTGAAACCGTTGATTAGATTAAATATTACTCTTTTAGATTTATATTTCAAGAATTTAGTTTGTGTGATCACTCTCCATAAATAAACTCTTGGGAGTTCCAAGTATCAGTATATTTATCCTGCACTACCTATAATGCCAGTACATCCTTCTGGAGTTTTGCCCAGATCTACTGCTCACAGTACTTCATGTATCGTTTAAACAGAGCTTTGAATGGCTCAAGCATATCTGAAGTTCAGTCATCAATGGAGGAAAATGAGACAGTCAATATGAATTCAGGAAATTCTCAAACAGAGCCGGTTGGTTATAAATGGTGTTGACAGGAATGCCTGGTAGAAGTTCTTTGCTCTTGGAAATTGTAATGTGGGATCCTTCTTGTCCACTGGAGAAAGCCAATGGAGCCTTGCATTAGCATCTAGTCTGCAAGACAGCACCACTGATGATGTCGTTCTCTCTTAATACCACACTGGTGTTACAGCCAGGGACTCTGTACTGGAAACTTGAGTTCATAATCATCTAATGCAGAAAGGCAGGCAAGCTACTCAACTAAGCAAAGGCTGACAACAGTTGCTTCCTTCTTCTTAGCACCATCCAACTCATAAATCATTCTACTGGATCTCACTAAGTCAATTTGCATGTTAAGCTTCAGTTGGTCATCCAACCACAACTGGCAATGGGCGCATCACCATCACTGAACAATGACTGGTCATGTGACTGATAATAACGGGGAACAACTGTAGACTGTGAATGTTAGTGGATTGGTCAGATGGGCAGAAAAGTGACAAAATGAATTCAGTTTGGAGAAGTGTGAGGTGATTTTTGGGGAAGTCAGATATGGCAAAGGAATACATAATTAATAGGAGGATATTGAGGGGTGTGAAGGAGTAAGGAAAGATTAAGGGGTAGATGAAGAGTGTTTTGTTCACCCAAAGGGTGGCTAGATTTTGGAACTCACTGTCTGGGGCTAGTACAGGCAGAAACCCTTAAGTTATTAAAAAGCTGCCTGGAGGTGCATTTCAAAAGTTGTAACCTGCAAGTCTATCAAATGAATGCCATGAAGTGGAATTAGGCAGAGTGGCTCGTTTCTCAGGTGCTGCAGACACAATGAACTAAGTGACCACTTTGTAATAAACTATGATTCCATGATTAGGAGGACTGTGGGTTGATACTCCTTATTTGCTGACTTAGACATGAAAATCAATCACAGCACCATTACTGGTGGCTGACTAAGAGGAACCCAGTGCAGATTAAAGATCAAACACTTTTATGGGGCTGAGGTTGTGATTAGGCCAACAGAACCAATTACATTTATAATGTTGGAAAGAATTGTAGTGGGCCTGAGGATTCAAGTGTTTTAGTAACTAACACTGTGCAACCAAAAACGATGGTATAAAAGGGACTGGGAGTAAGTAAGTCAGGAATGCAAAACAGATTGCAAGAGCTTTTATAAATGTACAAAAAAGGAGAGTGGCTGATTTGAACTTTGCTCTCTGAGGCAGGACCAGGAGAAATAGGCTATGAAGGAATTGTTAAAGATATCGAACAAATATGGCAACTACCTTGACAATAGATGATGAATCACAGAAGTTGCCGAGTGACATAATAAAAATGAAGAACTTAAAGTCATTAAGATCAGAAGATAAAAAGAGGGACTAAAAATAAAAATGTGCAGAGCCTCATGGCCTAGCTCCTGGCGCTCTAAAGGAGGTAGCTGCAAAGGCCATGATGTCTCCTGGTTCCAGCAGATGACAAGCTAGCTAATGTGACACCAAGATGAGGCAATGAGTCAATAGGGAACTACAGACCTATCAAATATCAACGGTCAGGAAGGTGCTGGAATATCACTGAGAAAGTTGCAACAGTGCACTGATATAGTTATACGGTTTTACAAAAAGGAAAATCGTATTTGCAAAAGTGGAGTTCTATGAAGCTATAAACAATAGGATAAGTGGGAAGCTGATGTACTTTATTTTGGATTTCCAAACAAGCACGTGGTAAGGGGCCACACAAGTTTACTACAGTAGATGAGATTCCTTGGAGCAGGGGAAATAATAATATTATGTATCAAGAATTGGCTCATAGACAGATAGCAGTAAGGATAAAGGGTTATTTTTAAATTACAGGATGGAACTAATGGAAGGTTGAAAAAATTAGAGCTGGAGAAAGGGAGATTGTGAGGCTCTTCACTTTGGCAGGGAGAACAGAACAGTAGAACACATTTCAAGGATACGGAAACATGTAAATGATGTTCAAAAAGACTTGGGTCTATTTGCACAAAACACAAGCTTAGAATGCAGGTATAGTAAGTAAATAGAAAGGTAAATTATGTGTTGGTCTTCAGTATAAGAACTAGGATACACAAGTAAGGATGTCTTGTTACAACTGAAGGCGAGTACTGTACCTTTAAGAGAGTGAATGCTGTTCTGAACTGAGAGATTACAAGGACCTGTGTAAATAACTCTATGGCAGTCCCAAAGGGTACTGGAAAATTGAAAATATGTAACATTTGGCTGTGAAATGGATATCTGCTGTTTTGACAAGAATTCAAATTTAACCAATCAATTTAAATTATGTCCCAGAATACTAAAACTCAATTGAGTTTGAATTTATTGTTTTGCTCATATCGAACTAATGAGATGGCCTGATGTTGGGAGATAAAAATGCAGACGTTTTGAAAATTGGAGAGACAGCAACTGTCAGATAGATCCAAGAAATTAGGAAACATTCTTAATCAAAGGGACCTTTTTGTATGAAACATACTCGCAGTAAAAAGAAAGAAGACATCCCAGGGAGATCCTCAACTGGAAGAAGAACGACACAGGAAGCGACATCGGCTGTTGTGGTTTTGAAATTAAGTTGATGTAATTTTAATATGTCTCTTATTGGAACAGCATATTGTTATAGAGTTGGAGGCAGGTAATAAGCAGTTAAGAGAAAGGGGGGCTTAGAGTTGTGAATAGCTGTTATCTAATGTTCACTTTTAGAGTGAAAAAAATAAATTCACTTTTTTTTTAAGATTACTTGCAGTGTGGAAACAGGCCCTTCGGCCCAACTAGTCCACACCAACCCTCCAAAGAGCAACCCAACCAGACCCATTCCCCTACATTTACCCCTTCACCTAACACTACGGGCATTTAGCATGGCCAGTTCACCTAACCTGCACATTTTTGGACTATGGGAGGAGACCGGAGCACCTGGAGGAAACCCACACAGACACAGGGAGAATGTGCAAAATCCACACAGACAGTTGCCCGAGGTGGGAATTGAATCCGGGTCTCTGGCATTGTGAGGCAGCAGTGCTAACCACTGTGCCACCGTTAGTGGAAATTAGGAGTTCTCTGTCACTCATATTTTAACAGATTCCGAGGCAAGATGTCTCGGTGTTTAGTTTAATTAACAAAGGAGTTCACTTCCGTATCAGAACACAACAGTATAGGATATTGTTGAAAGCAGACCAAGTATTGTAAAGTTTTAGTCTCCACATCTCAGATGACTATACATGATTTAGGACAGCAGAGGTTCATAACATTTTTTTTTCCCCTGGATAAGAAGTTTATTCCTTAAAGTGTCTGCATAAATGAGGTATTTATTCTCTGGACTCCAGAGATGATCTCACAAACAGATTATTCTCAAAAAGCTTGACGACATAGACATCGGAAGGTTTCTTTCTCTGACTGAGGAGACTTGGGCACAGCTTCAGGATGAGAAGGTCAATCATTCAGGATTGATGTAAGGGAAAATTTCTTCACTTTAGGTTGTGTTTGCTTGGAATTATATATCTCAAACTAATGAAGAGTGAGCAGAAAAATGAAAGAACTAAAAGTTCAGCCATAACCTTAAATGAATGGTAGAGCAAACCCAAGTGGTTACATAATCCACATGCACTCTATTTATGTTCAACCAAGTTTAAAACACTGAATGAAAGGATGTCATTAAAAAGGCCAATATTGCAATATCTTTTCAACCAGACTGATTAACTAAAAAATGCATCAGACTCTAGAGATGCTGCTCTGGCAGTTCAAATTGCATTTTAATTACCACTATGTACTCGGAGGCAAGTAAACACCTACCAAAAATTATGAGGCTGAAACTGATGGTTTTCGATACAAGCTATAATAGTTTGCTGTCCGTTGATAGTCTTACCATAGATCTACAAAATAAAAACTCAAATATTAGCACATAAAAAGAAAAACAAGTTTTTGTCATAATAACAACCCTTTTTTAAATCTTTTACTCACATTGGTAAGTGCATAAAACTTAGCTACCATTGGCCTGGCAAATTCAATTAAAAATATCTCTCTGTATGTTTTAAGACATCAAAAATTTGAGCAATGGAATTGCAGGAATACGAAACAAAAATTCTGGAAAAACGGTAGCTCACAGGGTGGACATAGTTAGGATATTTCTCCTGGCTGTTGAGTATGCAACACTGCTCCCTAAATTATGACCCCATTTCAAGACTTGCACATTATCATGACCCTACAATTAAAAACCAAAAGAAGCTGAACTCTACTTATTCTCACTCTTCTTAACCTCAATAATACATTACACGCAACCTCGAAAGTGCAAGTCAGCAAGCCGCTCAACTGAGACAATGACAGCCAAGTTAATTTTTGACCTTACCTGACATATGTAATGGTCAATGACCGTTACTAGGAAGCTCTGGCCAATTATCATCCCATCAATACACAGCGCAGCAGAGTCATCAGCTAATGATCTCAGATAAAACACGTCACCAACAAAACTTGAACCGTATAAAATAGAACAGGTCACAACAGCTTATCACAATACTTAACAGTGCAGATGCCATAGGGATAGTGGTTTTTCACATACGCCCGCACTGCATTATCACAGGCACTTCTCCAAGACTCTATCGCAGGCTCACCCTCCTGAGGGTGAACATCACTTCCTTCTTTCTTCACATGATCAAATTTGAATGACAGTTTATTCTTTGGATCCGTAAATCTTCCGTTACCCAGATTTCCATGCTCTGTAACCAAGACCTGTGCAAAAATGTCATAACTTAACTCTTTCAATTGTAATTTACAGAAAAATGGACAAACATCTACATAATAAAAATGTAATTCTGCATGCACTTCTTGCCAACATTTCTCTTTAATTCCTCTGTGCAGTTGTAACTGGAGAACTCCTCTCACTGGAGTTCCTCTAAGTACACTCTCCTCCAGAGAGGGGAATAGCAGTTAATAGTGAGAGAAGCAGAGGAAAGCAAGGTAAGGGCGCAGGAGTTCAGCAAGTAGTACAAAGGAGAAGCTATGGGAGTGTTAATTGGATGGTAGGTACGTGAACAGGTAGCGATTAAAGTGACACAGTGGAACCGTCCAAGGGTGACATTCTTCTTGCAATCCTAAACTTGGTTGTTCTCTTCCTCATTCCAAAGGCAACTTGCAGAAGACAGAAACAGTGTGCACAAGCTCACCTGCAATTTTATATTGTCACCAAAAACTTTCATCAGAAATTAAAAACTTCTGTGGAGCTTAAACCAGAGTTTCTTTACACTTGAAAATATTTCAGTTTTTTTCAGTCAGCCAAGTAAATGAGACACTAGGAAGCGCCATGTTTAAAGAACTCCAAAATAATACAACTGAACTACATACCCTCAATATCATTTCTGTTTATCCAGTATAGGCATTCTCTGTAGGGATATAGGATGGGTATTGCTTGGTACTCCAGCATTTATTGCCTATCCCTAATTGCCCAGAGGTCAGATAAAGGTCAACATATTGTTTGTGTGTCGGGAGTCACATATAGGTCAGACCAGATAAGAATGGCATATTTTCTCCTCTAAAAGGAGATGAATAGACCAGATGAGTTTTTAAGCAGCATTAAGACAATCTTTATGTCCCTATGTTCCCAGAATGTTAGGCTGAGGTTCTGGATTGTTAACTAGTGACATTATCACTATGCCACTGCATCAAAAATATCACAGTTCAAGCTTACTTTTGAAGTTTAAGTAGCAGAAACTGCAGAAATTGTCAGTCCTGTTTGCATAGGACACAATCCACAGGTACATTAGGCTGCAGCTTTCTCTGCAGGCATGTGAAAGAATCCTAGTGTTGTTAACAGATCTATTACTTCAGAAGTACATTTGTGACCCAGATTACCAGTCAACCATTAACAGGATGCTGGAGCACCATGGATCTCAGGCATCAGATTAGTCAATCTACCATTCTGGGTTGAACTGGTTCCAAGTGTCAATCGTCAGAGTCTTGGGACCACCATCACAGTGATGAGATTCATCTATTGTTGTCAGACAACTACCATAACACACTTGGGAAGGTTAGTTGGATGCCAGAAGCAAATTGAGTATGAAGTGGCATGGCTTCCATCCTCCTGACCACAAAACATGCAGACATTCTGCATCTTTGGGTGGGATACATTACTGCTGTATTTTGCTCCTCTTGATGGTGTTATTACTGATTCAGTGATATCAGTAACATACTGCTAACTTGTCTGTTCTACCCAAAGCGGCTGCTAATTCACAGCTACAGCATCTTTAAAGCTTCCCCATAGCCCCAGTCCACTTAACAGATCCCAGGTTTCTTCCTTACCTGTTCATCATAGCCCTCTATCTTCACAGGAGTGAACTGGTCCATATTATACTGTGCAAATGCACTAAGGGAAGAAGAAGGTGAGTCAATGTAAACATTACGCATACTAACTGCTGCACTTTGCTTCTCAGTGCCTATCGATTTCATCATACATCAACCTACCAATTGTATCATTAAACCTGGGGTCCAATGCCTTAATATTTTACTTACATACCAATCAACATCCTCCAAGCAATTTAGTTATGTTTCCAATTGACAGTACAATGTATTCACAGTAGCTGACTGGTTTGCTCCAGATGCTTTCAATGTATCTTATTTCCCTAAACCTCTAATCACAGAGAAGACGATATGTTCATTTTAAATATGAGCTTGAAAGATTGTTAGTCAAAGGTATTAAGGGAAATAAGACGTTCAGCCACAGATTAACCATTATCTCAACAGAACAAGCTCAAGAGGCTGAATAGCTTCCTCCTATTCCTCTCCAATGTTGAGGTCCAAGGTCCTAGGGAGTGTTGCTGAACAAAAAGACCTTGGAGTGCAGGTTCATAGCTCCTTGAAAGTGGAGTCGCAGGTAAATAGGATAGTGAAGAAGGTATTTGATATGTTTTCCTTTATTTGTCAGAGCATTGAGTACAGGAATTGGGAGGTCATGTTGCAGCTGTACAGGACATTGGTTAGGCCACTGTTGGAATATTGCGTGCAATTCTGGTCTCCTTCCTATCAGAAAGATGTTGTGAAACGTGAAAGGGCTCAGAAAAGATTTACAAGGATGTTGCCAGGGTTGGAGGATCTGAGCTACAGGGAGAGGCTGAACAGGCTGGGGCTGTTTTCCCTGGAGCGTCGGACGCTGAGGGGTGACCTTATAGAGGTTTACAAAATTATGAGGGGCATGGATAGGATAAATAGACAAAGTCTTTTCCCTGGGGTCGGGGAGTCCAGAACTAGAGGGCATAGGTTTAGGGTGAGAGGGGAAAGATATAAAAGAGACCTAAGGGGCAACTTTTTCATGCAGAGGGTGGTACGTGTATGGAATGAGCTGCCAGAGGAAGTGGTGGAGGTTGATACAATCGCAACATTTAAGAGGCATTTGGATGGGTATATGAATAGGAAGGGTTCGGAGGGATATGGGCCGGGTGCTGGCAGGTGGGACTAGATTGGGTTGGGATATCTGGTCGGCATGGACGGGTTGGACTGAAGGGTCTGTTTCCATGCTGTACATCTATGTGACTCTATGGCTAGAAATTAATATTACATACACTGACAAACATTTCCGTGGAAAGCATCCCGTTTGAACAAAAATTAAACTTACTGAACAGTTGCATCCTTGAGGAGGGTATCATTACTCATTAATGAACGCACATCTGGAAATTAAGAACATTTACAAATCACAACAGTTGGTAATTTAAACCTGTAAACAAAAAGTCAAGTTCAAAGAAAGATTTGTTATGTTAGTTAGGGTTAATATGCAAATTGTACATTGCCATTCACACCTGCTAATTCAAAGTGGTTTCATTTAAGTTACTAGAATCTTTTTACTCCAAACTGGTGAACTAATGGATGATTCCACTGCTACCATCTTATAACTCCTGGGCTCAGTGTAACTTGCTTGAAAACAATGAGAGAAATTGGGATATATCTCATACTGTCGATCACTGCTAAACACCCAACCCAAACAACTGAGAGTAAAGGATTGCTAAATGAACACCCGTCAAATGGATATCAAGTTGTACAAGGATGAGAAAGCAACTGTTTTCAGTTCAGAGGTGGTGTGTGCATGGACTGAGCTGCCAGACGAAGTGGTGAAGGCTAGGTACAAATACAAAATTTAAAAGGCATCTGGGTGGGTATTTGAATAGGAAAGGTTGAGGGGGTTATGGGCCAAATGCTGGCAAATGGGACTAGATTAATTTAGGATACCTGGTCAGCATGGATCAAAGGACCTGTTTCAGTGCTGTACATCTCTATGACTCAAGTTAAAGATAATTGACTATTTTGACAACCACTAAAAAGCACAATTTGAATTTACAAAAAGCAGCTCACCATCTACAAAGTAAAAGGCATTTAAGTAACTTATTCTTGATAGTCACTTCTGTCCAAAATAAATGTTCAAATATTTTAAAACAAACCTAATTAAACAGATAGTCTTTTAAGATAAATTAAAATTACAATTGAGTAAGGTACTATCCAAGATCGATAGTGTGGTGCTGGAAAAGCACAACAGTTCAGGCAGCACCCAAGAAGCAGGAGAAACGTTTTGTAAATAAGCCCTTCATCAGGAATGAGGCCTCATTTCTGACAAAGGGCTTATGTCTGACCTGCTGTGCTTTTCCAGCACCACACACTTGATTAAAAAGGCTGGCATTAGCAAACATTCAGGTAACGGAGCAGCAATTATTACACTCCATATTATCATACCAGAATATATGTGATAACCTCTATCATTATCAGGAGGTTACAGATAATACCAAAAGACTGGACATCTTTCATTCACTTACCATTGAATACCTCGTTGAACTCTCCAGGTGGTGCATGCATGATGAAGTTGGTAGCTATATTTACCTAAAATGAAAGAAATTGACCTGTTTAGCAATACTGTACTATTCACACAATAAACAAGATGGCAGGCAGCTCATAAATAAGATTACAACCACAGTGAAGACCTTCTGTGTCAGCAACCTTTCTGCATGCACAAGTTGCTTTGAGGGAGAGGTTCCAGAATATAACCTTTAAAAGGAGCAGTTTTAAACTTTTTGCACAACGTGACTCCTCTCTCTCATAAACATACTACTTTGTTCATCAGGATACAATTCCAAACTAAACCCACTCGCCCTGCCATTCTTCCTCACAGAAAGCAAGGTTGTAAAGTGTGGCATGAGAAACATCAGGGCCAAACAGCAATTTTGCAAAAAGCAGCAATTACCAGTTGCTGATGATAATGATGCACATTTACATGGCCCCTTTCACATATTTAGGACATGCAAAAGCACATCACACCCAATTCATCACTGGAAATGTTTAGTTTGGCAGGCGATTATAGTAAATTTACAAGTACAGAAAAAGAAACAGAATCCAAGACCCTACTCAAAACCAGATTTTAAAAAACCTTGATGAACTTGCACTGCAGCTATCTCAGAAAATCTGGCACTCCCTCAATGGGGAGTACAATTGGTGAATGCAGGGTTTCAGAATGGGTTCATGAAAAATATTCTACAGCCATTTCCACTCATCTCGATTAGCTTGAGGAAGATTTGCTGTCATATGTGGAAGAGAACGAAAGACTCCTGGATTGAGCCTGTTAAATTGAGCCAAGACACAAGGAAGTAATAGAAGTTATCTTGATCTGTGGCATGGAAGAGGGGAAAATTAATTGCCAAATTAACACATTACAAGTAACATTTGCCAAAATGCTCACTGTTTAAAGGCAACATGAATGGGGCTGTCATTGCTGCCAAGTCACTAAGTGGAAGTGGATCAGGTTTCAACAAAATAGGAACGGCTATAGCTTATGATAAAAACATCTGGTTAAATAAGTACTACGCAAAAACAAACTATTTTTAACCAAAAAGCATCCCCTCCCCCAAAGTGCTGGCAGGCAGGCAGAGACAGTAACTGATTTGCATTACGTGAATTAAAATTAGTATTAGATTTATTGTCACGTGAGTGCAAGTTTACAAAGTTGCCACTTATGGTGCCATTTTAGGTAAAAAATACCTAGGTACAGAAGTTTAGGAATATATCAGAAAAATAAAGCAATAAAATGTTCAGCATTATAAACCTTCAAGTAGACAGTGCTGGGCCTCGCCTCCAGACTGTGTCAAACTCAACCTGGGGCTACCAGCTCTCACCAACACACATGCCAAACGGCTTCACTCGCAGCCAGGTTGGGCTCACCAACCCTGCAATGGCTCGACTCTGTCGCACTGATCTTCTGTGTTACACAAATTCGCTCTCCAGAAGGTAAGTACATTAAAGACAAAAAGTGAAAGAGAAACAATTAAAAGCAGATGGAGCAGACAGACTCCGGGCAGGAGCCCACATGCTCCACTGCCATCTTGACAGGTGGTGATTTGGTAAATGGGAAGGAACTTGGGCATTGGAGAACTAAGAAAGCTTGTCTGGTGTCCACCTGATCGTGAAGAGAAGGCTAAATGCAGGGCTGAGGAAAACAAAAGGGCAAAGGACTAGTACAGTAGCTCTTGCACAGAGCTGGCACAATGATGGTGGCCTCCTTCTGTGCACTAACTATTCTATTCAAAATGTTTCTTGAAAAGTGAGCAATGTTGCTTTATCCAAATTTAGTACCAATTTTTTAAAGTGAAAGTAATCAAAACTCAAATGCTGCAGATGCATGATCACAAGACACTTATGTGACATTTTTATGATTCCCAGGATGACCCAACTGTTTAAGAGGTAATGTAGTACACTTAGAGTCCAATCGATGGAGTAACATCGGAATTTGGGAAGCTGGTTTGTGCACAAGGTCCTAGAAATAGCAATGTGACAATTATTAAATAGGGGTCTGAAAGGGTCAGCATGGAACATTGTCAAAAGCACCACCCCCTATGATGTCTTATGTACAGATCAACTCAGGATTTTGAAAGAATATGACCAATCATCTGGTTGTCCTCAAAGACCCAGTAACAATGCCAATCATACAAATGTTTCCTGCCACTAGTTGCTGACATTCAATAACCTCAAGATCTAGTGAAAAGAAACTCTTACTAGACCAGGAAATGTTTTTTCTCAACTATACCTGCCTAAATAAGCCCTGTTGCTCCTCACGTTTTAAAGGTTTGGTCAGCAACTTCTTCATGAACAGAAACTCAGTCAGGGTGGTGATCTGGCCTATCCATCTCACAGAAACAAACAGATAATCTATTTTGCAATACTGGATTACGGTTGAATTTCGGTTTGGACAGAAAGGATAACATTGTTACTCTCTCAAATAGTGCCAATGGATGTTCTAGGGGCATGATTGAGTACCTTGTCTGAATATTAGCACCCGAGGATCAAAATATATAATTTGGACTGACATTCCATGCTACACAATGAGGATATCACTTTCGTTTGAGATATTAATTCAAGTATTCAACAGCCTGCGCAAGATGCACAGAACAGCTCATACTGCAATACTCACCTTGACCAAGATTCCTCCTTCAGCCAGGTGAGAGGTTTTCAAACAATTCGTGTGGCACCATTTTAAACCTAACGTGGTTGAAGTGTTTGTCTACATAACAGGAACTAGACTTAAAAATAATCTATTGGCGTAGACTGTTTGGGACAGATGGGATTTTATACAAATTCGAACCTATGTGTTCATTGCTGAAATCCTTTCAACCCACTTCACTTTCATTTCATGGAAATATTGACAAGGTATCATACAAAACAGCACATATTTGGTCTGCTAATTATTTAAATACAGCATTCTACTGTCAAAGTTACTTGTTACTAAGGCCGGTGGTTGCCTTCAGCTACCTCATAGAGGTGATCATTGTCTCTGTATCACCAATATAGGGCGGCACGGTGGCACAGTGGTTAGCACTGTTGCCTCACAGCGCCCGAGACCCGGGTTCAATTCCATCCTCAGGCGAATGACTGTGTGGAGTTTGCACGTTCTCCCCGTGTCTGTGTGGGTTTCCTCCGGGTGCTCCGGTTTCCTCCCACAGTCCAAAGATGTGCAGGTAAGGTGAATTGGCCATGCTAAATTGCCTGTAGTGTTAGGTAAGGGGTAAATGTAAGGGTATGGGTGGGTTGCGCTTCGGCGGGTCGGTATGGACTTGTTGGGCCGAAGGGCCTGTTTCCACACTGTAATGTGATCTAATCTAAATACCGCCAAACTGGGTGGCTGCTATAAAAGGCAGAACTCAAGATGATCTACCGTGAATACACATCCTGTTCACACAAGCCTAAACACACATCCATACTTAACAGTTATGCAGGAATGTGAATTCTTGGTATCGTCTTCTCATCCACCCCACAATCCCAGGGCTATCGCAGGCAAATATTACGTGGGTCTATGCCTAGCCAGGTCATACTGTATCATGCTTGTACTAACAGTAGTTCAACCCATCCTTCGAGATTTAAGGCAGTCAGTGTTTGAGGGAGTTTTTTTTGTAAATATATTTATTAGCAATTTTTTTAACTTTACAAACATATAAAATTATTGAAAAAATCACAAATATCAGTATAATAAAAAGAAACAAAAACACAAATTACAATACAACTACTACTAACTATTAACCTACTCTATAATACAAAGCAAACCCTAACACTGTGCAAAGCAACACCAAAAAAAAGCAAAAAAAACCAAAAAACACAAAATACAAAACAGCTATGCTTGGTGCAAGGCTCCCAAGCATTGTATACATACCTGTATTAACTCAGAAGACCCCCTCCAGGGCTCAGGGCTTGACAAGTCTAATCATGCTGGTTAAGCAAACGCCCTAGTTAAGATAACTGATAAATTTATATCCAAATAACTCAAGTAGGGCTGCCATGTCTTATAAAAATTGTCTGTTGTGTGGTGCACCATGTTTGTGAAAAAGTCCAAGGGAATGTGCTCCATAATTAATTTCTGCCATCCCAGCAAGCCCGGCAGGTTCTCAGACACTCAGTTCATCAGACTATTCTTCTGTACACAGTATGCAAGAATATTAAATAGTTTCTTCCCATGCCCGTCTAAAGATGGTTAATTCGGTAGAACTAAGAGGAGCGAAATCGGGTCTACTTTGACTTTCCCTATCTCTCCCGCCGCAGCACTCTAATAAACACTGAGCCTGTGGCACGTCCAGAAGCAATGGGTAAGAGTACCTACACTTATTTTACATTTGGGGCACATTGAAGATGCCCTTTATTTAAACTTTGCCAGACGGTCTGGTGCCAGATGAGCCCTGTGCAGAACTTTTAACACAGTGCATGTCCTGTTACAGATTGAGATCTTTCGAGCATTCTCCCATACGTTCTCCCAAGTTTCAGAAGAGATCTCCACTCCCAGCTCCGGTTCCCAGACCCCACACAACCGGTTAACATCTTGCCAGGCCCTGCCACCCAGCAGGTGACAGAGGGCCCCAACTGAAAGGGTGCTTGTGGAACGTAGCAGCAACCTCTTTGCATCGGGCCCACAGGGCTTAGTGAGAAGCGCAGACCTCCTCCCCAACCCGAAAAAAATAGAAAAGGTCCCCGCTGGGCAACCCACACTTGCGGCCCAGCCGCTCAAAAGACATCACAACCTCTTCCCCAAACAAATCCCCCAAACTAGAAACTCCTCTCGCTGCCCATAGTTTGAAGCCAGAGTCCATCATCCCTGGTCAGGACCCTGGCATGCCAACTATAGGTGTAAGTGGCGAAGTCTTGGATAAACAACCCTCACTCTGACGCATCGCCCTCCATACCTTGACTGTACTAATGTCAATGGGGTTCCGGCAGTGGTCCATAACTGTCCTCATCTTATCCATGAACAATAGGTTAATAAGATGGCACTTTGCCTGGGAGGACTCGATATCCAGCCATATTGAGTTTGGATCGTTACCTACCCAATCACAGACAAAGGACAGCAGGGAACTCAACTGATACCTCCGGATGTCTGGGAAATCAACTCCTCCCCCTCCTTGAGGCAACTGCAATTTAGTAAGTTTGATGAGGGGCCGCCCACGATGCCAGACAAAGGAACCAAACCACCCCATAAGCTTCCGCAGCGTTGATCTGGGAAACATTATGGGGAGCATACGCTTGGGATAAAGCAAACGAGGAAGAACTTTCATCTTAATGAGAGAAATTCAGCCCAGCCATGAAACTGGAAGAGCCTTCCATCTCTGGAGATCTCGCCTAATATTGTCGAGCAAGTGAGCAAAGTTAGTCCGAAATAACAGATCAAACTTGGGGGCAATAAAAATGCCTGGGTACCGGAACCCTGCCCGTGACTACTTAAAAGGGAACTTAGGGCCACCTTCAACTTTTGGCACATCTAAGGTTCCCCAAAGGCATAGCCTCCGATTTTGCAAAGTTAAACTTATTTCCTGAAATAGCCCCAAATGAATTGATACATTGTATCAGATGGGGGACAGAGGTCATCGGGTTCGATAAAAACAGAAGGACAACATCCACGTACAGTGTAATCTTGTGTGCCCTCGATCCCACTTCCGGAGCGGCTATGTGGATGTTCTGACGAATGGCCACTGCCAGCGGCTCTATCACCAACGTAAACAACAGCGGTGAGAGGGGGCAGCATTACCGACTACCCCGACCAATCATAAGATTCCCAGACTTCACCCCGTTGGTGATGACCACGGCCAGAGGGTGGCGATATAAAACCTCCACCCACCGAGCAAAGACTCCACCCAATCCGAAGTGCTCTAAGACATAAAAAAGATACGGCCATTCCACTCGGTCAAATGCTTTCTCTGCATCTAAGGAAATCACCAACCCCTGAATCGATCGTTGCTGACAAACTTGGACCACATTCAGCAACCTTCTCATATTATTAGAGGACCTATGGCCCCTTATAAAGCCTGTCTGGTCCTCCTTAATAATATGGGGCAACACCCTTTCCAATCTCAGCGCCAGGATCTTGGACAGAATCTTGAAGTCTGAATTTAATACAGAGATGGGCCTGTATGAGGCACAATCCTTAGGAACATTCCCCTTCTTAAGAAATAAGGAAATATTAGCTTCTCTCAAAGATGGTGGTAGGCATTCATGCATATAAGAGTGATTGTATCGACCCTGACAGAATCCCTATAAACTCCTTATAAAACTCACCCGGAAGACCATCAGGGCCGGGCGCTTTCCCACTCTGAAGTTGCCTAACTGCCTCCTGTATTTCCTGAACTGTCAAGGGGGCATTAAGGAGAGAAGCCTGTTCCACAGTTACCCCTGGGAGGTCCAGGTTCTTAAAAAAAGTCTCCATTTTAGCCCTCCTGTCCTCACAACCGTCAGACCGATACAATTCAGAGTAAAAGCTCCGAAAAGCCTCATTAATCTTTTTAGCATCGTATTTAAGGACCCCGGTGCTGTCTCTGATTGCAGTAATGGATTGGGGAGCACGCTTTTTCCTCGTCAGGTACGCTAAATACTTCCCTGGCCTATCCCCATATTCGAACAGCCTCTGTCTAGCAAAAACAAGTTCTTTCTTTGCGTTTTGTGTCAGTATTGAATTCAAGGCAGCACAGAGTGCCGTGATCCACTGCAGCTTAGTCACTGAAGGCCGCGCAAAATGTGCTGCCTTCGCGGCTTTCAACCGCGTCTCAAGTAGAAGCTGCTGTTCCTCCTCCTGTCGTTTCTGGCTAGTTGAATAGGAAATAGCTAATCCCCTAGCAAAGGCCTTAGCAGTCTCCCATAGCATGGAGGGACTACTAGCTGTGCCTGAGTTGATATTCAAGAATTCCTGAAACTCCTTCAAAAAGTTTCGAATCCTTAAGGAGAAAAGGGTCCAAACGCCAGTGCAGCAAACCTAACCTTTCACTCTTGGCCTTAACCTCCAAATATACTGCGGCGTGATCAGAGATAGCTATATTCCAAATTTTACAACCCATAATCAAATCCAGAAGGGCCGAGGGAGCCAGAAAGAGGTTAATCCTCGTGTGACATTTATCTGGGTTTGAAAAAAAAGGTGAAGTCCCTGCTGGTAGGGTGAAGAAATCTCTAAATATCCACCAGCCCCAACTCCTCGCATAAGTCAACCACCTGCTTGGCCTGCGAAGAAACAGCTGGGGGCCCAAAAGGCATCCTGTCCACTGTCGGATGCAAAAGATAATTAAAATCCCCCCCCCCCCCTGTTCCAAAAGCACTCAACTTAGAGAAAGCACTAATCAAAAGTTGGAGGGGATGCACCAGAGGACAGTAGACATTTAAAATGCCATTTTCCTCCCCATGTATCAGGGCCCCAAGTATTACAAACTGCCCCCGCTCATCTTTTACCTGCTCAAATAATGTGAATGGAAGATTTTTCTGGATAAGTACCGCCACTCCCCTACTTTTAGTAGTAAAGGATGAAAGGAATACCCGGTCATAACCCACCTGTTGTAATTTCAGGTGTTCCCCATCATCAAGATGGGTTTCCTGCAACAAAGTGATATCAACCCTTTCAATCTTAAGGCTAGAAAGCACTTTTTTCCTTTTAATAGGTGAATGACTTCCCTTAATGTTCCAGGTGCACCATTTAATAAGCCACTGAGCCATTTCCCCTTTCAGACACCCTTGAACCCCTCGGAGGGAGAACCCTGCTTACAAAGCGCCAAGCATAAGTAAATAAAGACTCATAGAATCGAAAAACTATATATACAAAAACTACTCTATCATAACTATAAACAACTATTACTACCAAAAAACTACAAAGAAAACCAACTATAGAACCTTGAATGGAAGACTCTTCCCCCTGCCCATAGGAGACCTCTTCACCCTACCCAACCCCTCCTTCAAACCTGGACTGTGCCCCAGCCTTAGGCCAAAAAAAAATCCTTAAATCAACAGAAAAACAGACAAAATCAGGATGAGCACTCCACCCATCCCTGCGTTCATGACACCCCCTACCTGTGACTAAAAGAGAAGCAGAACAAAAACAAAAAGGAGAGAGACAACAAAGAACATCCAAAAACTTTCCCATCAGAAAATCCAGTTATTCAAAAAAAGGAACAACTTATTCCCAAGTCTTTTCTTCCCTTTCCAAAAAGGAAATTATTAGGGAGAAAGAAAGGAATATAAAAAGGGAAAATATGGGGAAAAATAGAAAAGAGAACAAACATTAACCATATTCTTCAGGCCAATCCATCAATTTTAAAGTGTCCACAAAGCTTTTAGCCTTATCCCCCGAGTCAAATGTATAAACTGAGTCCTCGTGGCTGAAATGAAGTACTGCGAGGTATCTCATGGAGTACTGGATGCCCAGGTTCCTCAGCCTCTTTTTAACTTCATTGAAGGGCTTCCTCTTTCGGATTACAGCTGCAGAGAAATCCTGGAAAAACATGATTTTTGACTCATTGTACAGCAGTGCCTGCGGATCTTTTCCCAGGGATCTGGAAGCTACTATGACTTTTTGCTTGTCCTTATATGAGTGGAAGTGCAGTAGGACCGAGCGGGGATGCTGCACCTGCCCTGACCTGTGCACTGTAACCCGATACGCCCTTTCAATTTGAAGCCTGCTGGACTCAATGTGAAGGCCCAAAAACTTCGGCAGCCAGTTTTCAAAGAAGCTGACTGGCTGCTCACTTTCTTCACTTTCAGGGAGCCCGATAATTCGGAGATTTATTCTCCGACCTCGATTTTCGAGGTCGTTGATATGGTTTCGCAAGGCCCGCACCTCTCGCTCCAGCACCTGGATCCGACTGGATGAGGACTGCATCGCAGCTTCCGAGGCCTTAGTTCGACACTCCACTTCCTCCAGCCTCTCCCAGAGGCCCTGGATCTCCTGTTCATGCTTCTGCAGCACGGATGTGATAGGTTGGACCTGGCACGAATCTCCCTACGGATCTCCTCAATTGCAGCCGCAACTTTCTAGGTAAGTCTTTCCATCTCCGCAGCCAATTTCTGTGAGTCTGTCAGTTCCCTGAGCGGCTCAGGAGAGGCTGCTGCTGCTGCAGTCTCTGGTGGGGTAGGTGCTGCAGGGGAGTGTCCTCCCTGCTGCTGTTTGCTTGCTCCTTTTCCCTTTGGCATCCTTCCCATTCCCAAATATTAACAGATATGTGTTCTGTAAGGTTTTAAACTAATATTTCCACCATATAAGTTGGCCAGGGATGGCAAAAAATACCGGTATGCCTTGGCTGTTAGGCAGAACTGTCCACAGCAGTTCTGCAGAATCGCCGCCATCTTGCCGAGTCCCAAGGGAGTTTTTTGAATAGGCTCCATTACAATACCTTGCTGTGAAGTCTTTGAATTAAGCTGCTTGCTGAAAATTGAAGTTACAATGTTTGCTGTTCTTGCAATAAAACTAACTAAAAAAGCCACAGGAGTGGGGCTTGAGCCAATAATATTTGGGATCAGATTCAGGGGACAGCTATTTAGTCTTGAGATGAAGACTTTTTTTTATACAAGTTGTATCCTGAACTTTTGGAGTTCCTATTCCAAAGGACTATAGATGTGTCATTGTTCAGTATGCTCAAATGATTGATATATTTTTATATAGTAAGGAAACTAATGGATTTAGTGATAGAACGAGAAGGTGCAACTGAATTTTGATTTGACTGAATGATGGAGATTGGAGACGACAAATGGCCTACTCTCAGCTCCTGTTCGTGTTTTTCTGACTCACAAGAGGAGTGTGCCACCAAATAAGTTATAGTTAAGACCTCCACGTAAGGCTTACAATGCAATGCAGTTGAGGCAAAGGACTCACTGCAAGATGCTGCACCCCCCACCCTCGACTAATAGGATGCATTCTCTCTGTTTAGAGGAACTGGAAAGACTTCCCAACAATGGAGCAACCTGGTAACAGATTACCTGTACTCAGACTGGGATACCAGTCAACACTGTGACCACAGCCAAAGCAAAACACTGGATTCCCAAATTTAAAGAAAATGTGCATGTTCCATCAATGATTCAGAAAGCAGGGGAACAATCACAGTTACAGAATTCTATCAGTCAAACAATTATGAAATACTCTTCCATTTACAGTAGAATACCTAAATTTATTGAAAATCAACATTAGATGTAATTGTAAATTAAGATGGTCAATATTCTACCATTTACAAATTAACAATTACAGATCAAATTATCAATATCGTCTGGGGCTTTCTACCCACTGAAGTGAATGAATAGAGAGAAATTAATAATCATTGGATGGAAGCTCAGCAGATGAAAAGGTCAGCCATCAAAGTACATTCAGGAATGAGAAGCTTTGGATAACCCAACTGTTTGCCAGTCTTTGTCTCACACACAGTTCCTATTGCCACACTTTCACCTCATCTCCCCAGGATGCTAATCAATGTGAACATCTTTATTTCAAAACCAAAACAGATCTTTCAATACTGAAGGTGGCACTTTGATTGAAATCCATTCCCAATACTTCATCCACACACCTGTATTCTGAGCAGAGGTGGAACCAGTAGGAAAAGAAGACTATCAAAAGTTGGAGTAAGCACAAAACAAGCTAAACATTTTCACAAAGATCCAGACCCCCCCCCCCCCACTACCAAATAAAAATTCAGCTAGAAAGTTTCAATTAGAGACGTTGAAGGGTGATTCATTAACTGTCTGTGTTTAGAATACCAAAATATCAAGTTAACATTAGGCATCTTCAGCTGTGCAAAACTAGCACACTGGTCAGGGAATGCAATTACTAGGCTTAAGGCTGATTGTAATGAACCCTTCATTTTGGTGGCATCCTTTGTGCTAAAGCAGCTAGCATTCTGTGTAGATGAACATTCAGGGCATTCTTATTTCCAAGGGGTTATTACATTTGATTATTCAAAAAAAAAGTTCATTGAATGCATTTCTGCTTAGAAATGGTCACACCAGTAAAAGCATCCAATCTTGTTTCATCCGGGAGCTAAGCAGACTCCAGCTTGGTTTGTTTTATGATTAGGGTGGAGTTAGTTACAGGGCTTTCAATGGGTCACTTCAGAGGAGTTCAAAGGTGACAGAGATTGGAAGTCAGTTTACATTAGACAGAAATAGAAGCAAACTCTATGTTCTTAGTGCTGATATTAGCTGTTCTTCTGGGAAGAAATCTGAGCTATGTGGGTTTGTGCAGGAATGGCGCAGTGAGCAGTCAAATACAGTTGGATTACACTGTGCAGAGGATAAAGTACGAGGTACAAGTACTGTTGTCCCATTGCGCCCCTCCTTGAAGCAAAATGCTCAGAGACACAGAATAGTTTTACCTCCTTCATCTTTATTCTGGGCCCCAGAGGGAGAGAGAACGATCACCCATGTGCACAGGGACATGAGTTCACGGTCTTCTCTGGAAGAGCAGTTTCCTAATGAATTATATAGTCATTCTACAGGGAGGAGCATCCAGATACGGTTACATACATATTGATTGGGTGACTGTTACAATCAGCGAGTGTTAATAGTAAAGGTTAGGCCATCTGCTGTTACACAATGAATAACTGGCTTCACAATGAATACTTTTCACCTTGTTAAACTGACCTTACATACTGAAATATACCTCATCTTGTTAAATGGCTCCACATAATGAATGCTTTTCCACCTTGTTAACCTACTACCCTTGGCTCCAGCACTCCGTTGTTAACTAAGTTCTTAACATGCTCAGCTGAATATCTTGTTTCACAAAACTCTGAACTTGACTCTTTCCCTGCTTGCTTATACCCTATCCACATTCTCATTCCCTCCTTTTATCATTTCATGATGACCACGTAGACGGCACTACCAGCTTTCATAAGACTTTGACAGCCAGTATTTAAGTTATTGATACATAGCATACAATGATTATAACAACTACAAAAAAATAAAAAATTCCTGACCTCTCCGCCCCCACCCCACTCCAGCCTATCATCCTCACCTTGACCTCCCTCCACCTATCGCATTTCCAAAGCCCCTCCTCCAAGTCCCTCCTCCCTACCTTTTATCTTAGCCTGCTGGAATGCCCTCTACCGCATCTCTTCCACATCCCGCTCCTCCGCCCTTGAGCCCCGCCCCCAAGACAGAACCCCACTGGTCCTCACCTACCACCCACCAACCTCCATGTACAACGTATCATCCGCCGCCATTTCCACCACCTCCAAACGGACCCCACCACCAGTGATATGTTTCCCTCTCCTCCCCTATCAGCGTTCCGAAAAGACCACTCCTTCCATGACTCCCTCGTCAGGACCAACCCAACCTCCACTCCCGGCACCTTCCACTGCAACCGCAAGAAATGCAAAACTTGTGCCCACACCTCCCCCCTTATTTCCCTCCAAGGCCCCAAGGGACACCTTCATATCTCTTCCTGACCTCTCCGCCCCCACCCCACTCCGGCCTATCACCCTCACCTTGACCTCCCACCACCTATCACATTTCCAAAGCCCCTCCTCCAAGTCCCTCCTCCCTACCTTTTATCTTAGCCTGCTGGACACACTTTCCTCATTCCTGAAGAAGGGCTTATGCCCGAAACGTCGATTCTCCTGTTCCTTGGATGCTGCCTGACCTGCTGCGCTTTTCCAGCAACACATTTTCAGCTCTGATTTCCAGCATCTGCAGCCCTCACTTTCTTACAAAAAAACTAGTCTGTTATAGTAAATGGAATTTGAAGAATCCTCTCCAAGTGGGGGAACAAAATCTACCAGTAAAGTTCTTAAAACCACAGTCCTTTGTGACCACTCCATCCCCTCCAAGCAGAGTGGAAACGAGCCAGTTGTCCAAAATCTCCTTTAGTAAAGTCCAACCTGGAAAGTGAATTCAGCCTGTCCTTGCATCACTCCTCAAAGAAATCTGAATTTTTGGATAAGGGCAGTTAAATGCTTCTCAAAACTGACGAGACTTCCATCCTTCCAGAAATGCTTGAGGTGGAGGATACCAGCACATCTGAGTGTGCAGTAACTGCAGCTGTAGCAGCAGCATAGGTGAACGCAGCATTCTTTGCTGCTTCTGCTCGTGCTGTGTTGTTAAACTGAACAAAGCCAACTGGCTGTTGTGATGTTAACTTGATCAGTGAACCTTCATATCACTTCAATGGTTGAAAGACAGGTAAAGCTCACATGGTTTAATGTCCATAGGAAGGCCACTGACAGAAAGCATACTGACCTCCTCTTCACTGTTAACTTATTCACTTTTCATGGTCATGACAGGGGAACTGACTAAATCCATTGGATCAGGTTGTGGAGGGGTGGGCAGTGGTCCGAAGGTGTGCTTTACTTGTGAATGAAGAAACTCGAGAGATGATGTTATCTGCTGAAAGTATCTTTGCATTTCCCCTCTCATTCCTTCCATGTCAATGTGGTTATCAGTATGAAGACAGTAACACATTTAACTATACTACATTGTGCCTGCCTATTTCAACATTCTTTGAATTCTTGAAGTCTGTTACTCTGGTCATTATTTATGACATCATCAAGTTTTATACAGGCCATAAACCTCTAAGTTGTACTGCCTAAACAATTCAGTCAATTATAAACAACAATCAATGGTACTCGGGTACCTCGGGTACCTCCATTCAGGTTATTCAAAAATTATTTTCCTTTGACAAATGAATACCTGGCTAATGTGAAAGCTGTCAGGAAAAGTATTTAAAAAGTCTGGTACAGCAAGAAAAACAACAAAATGTTTTCCTATGCTTTAGCAATTGAAGAGGCAGTTGGCAACTTTGGGAGAGATCAACATTCCTTGAATTTGCAATATGAAGGGGGCCAATGAAGTCTTAACAATAATTAACAGAATTTAAGCAGCTTAGCCTCAAGCTATAGAGTCATAGTGTCATAGAGATGTACAGCATGGAAACAGACCCTTCAGTCCAACCTATCCATGCCAACCAGATATCCCAACGTGTCCCTGCCGACCAGATATCCCAACTCAATTTAGTCCCACCTGCCAGCACCTGGCTCATATCCCTTCAAACCCTTCCTATTCTTATGCCCATCCAAATGCCTCTTAAATGTCGCAATTGTACCAGCCTCTACCACATCCTCTGGCAGCTCATTCCATACATGTACCACCCTCTGCGTGAAAAAGTTGCCCCTTAGGTCTCTTTTATATCTTTCCCCTCTCACCCTAAACCTATGTCCCTCTAATTCTGGACTCCCCGACCCCAGGGAAAAGTTCTGATATTCTCTAGAAAATCTTAACAAAACATCAAACTCAAAATGCACTCTTATTTTTGTAAAAACTCTGCACAGCAGCAGCAGAGATATTTTAATACAAAACTCTCATCTGGCTAAAGCATGACCACTGACCCAGCTGTTTTTTTTCCAAACAGGCATTGTAGAATTTCAAACAAATCAGGAGCTCAAGGCACTCAATCAATTAGTTATAAGGTTACAAGTTTGATAATTTTAAAAGGACAATGTTGTACAATTTCAATCTAAAAACAAAATCAGTCCCACTATACAATCCACAAAACACATTGAATTGAGATCCTGATTCAAACAAGGCAAAACAATTACTTAAAAGGATTTTCTGAACCAGTACTTTAACAAACCAACATTTTTAAACATCAAACACTCTCAGCAGGGCACAATTTACATTGAAGCTTTCCTTTTTCAACCCAAGTATTAGTACAACCTTAATTTCAGCATTTTTTTTGCATCCTCTCACTGAAACCACACTTATAAAAAGAGAAAGCCCTCGCAGTGCACTCCAAGCCACTTTCCTCCCCCAGAACAAAGACTTGCAGAGTCTCAAATTTTGTCACTAGGGGACTTTAATCCCTTTCTCACCACTCCTCACTACGGCTCAAACCCCACTTAAACACAGAGAGCTCAAATGTTGCTTAAACACAGAGAGCTTGAATCCCAGTAATGCACAGAGGATCGAACCTCAATCAGCAGCCGCCCCCCCCCGGACTCAAACTCCAGTACCGCGCAGAGGACTTGAACCTCAATCACACCCACTCACCCCTCCTCCCCCAATGCAGCGCAGAGGACTCAAATTTTTGCCTGCAAGCAGAACTGTGTCTTTCGACTGAACTAATTACCAATCAAGGAATCCATAGAATAGAGAGCAATTGAAGAAGCGGACTGTCTCTGACATACAGGAAAATTGAGAGGGATCAAGGTTTAAAACCTTATCTTGTGGGTCTGTCCATCTCAAGACACTAATGTTCCGGGCGGCCGCTGACACTGCCCGATCATAACTACCCAGTTGGATCCTGCCGACTATACCAGTATTGCTGTCACGGGCATAAATCACAAAAGGTCCTACTAAAATGGAGGCACAAGTCAGACCACGACTGGAATACTGAAAGGCTTTGGTCTCCTTATTTTAGGCAAGTTTTGCAGCAAACCTTTTATTAACTGGCACCTATGGGACCAGGAGTATGTGGGTTGATCAAATATTCTGGTTGATCAAGAGGTCTACATAATCAAAGTAAAATCGCAAACACTAAGTAATAGAAACATAATGCAAGGAGTTTATACATCATCACAATACTTTATTTAATGCATAAATTACTTAAATAATAATGTAACTTTGCCTTAAATAAAAGTTACTGGTAGAGAATCTTCTCTCTTGCACCCTCAACTGATTAGTCTGTCAGTAAATGCAGTAAATTTCCTGTATTTGAAGAATATATTTTCCAGTTTATTGAGTATTAATTCATATGGTGCCAGTTAGAGAGTTATAGAGATTAACGAGGTAAAACTACACTCTGTCTCTGAGCATTTTGCTTCGAATGAGGGGGGAAGCGGGACAATAACACCCTCAATTGAAGCAAAACGCTCAGAGACGGTGTGTAGTTTTACTTCCTTCATCTTTATTCTGGGCTCTGGAGGGAGTGAGAATGATTGCCCACGTGCACAGAAACATGATTTCTTGGTCTTCTCTGGAAGAGCCGTTTCTTAATGAATTATATAATCGTTTTACTGGGATGAGCATCCAAATAAGACAACATACTGTGACTTACAATCAGCGAGTGTCAATAGCAAAGATTAAGCCATCTGTGTTACACAATGAATGTTTTAATCTTAACTGGCTTCACATAATTAATACTTTTCACGTTGTTAAACTGACCTTACATACTGAATGTTTCCAAAATTATTAAATGGCTCTACATAATGATTGCTTCTCCACCTTGTTAACCTATTACCCTCACCTCCAGCACCCTATTGTTAACTACAAGTACTTATCTGATCTGAATCATGCTCAGCTGAACCTCTTGTTTCGCAAAGCTCAGAACTCGACTCTTTCCCTGCTTGCTTATGCACATCTCACACGGGGTCTCAAATCCCATTGTGCAGTCTTTCTCCATTTAAACAACTCCTCTACTCTACCTGCCAAAATGCAAAACTTCATTTTCCCACATTATATTGTCAAGTTTTCATGCATTACTTAACCTGTCTATATCCCTCTACAGTCAAGAGAAACTGAGGACTACAAATGGAGATCAGAGTCAAAAGATGTGGCGCTGGAAAAGCACAGCAGGTCAGGCAGCGGCTGAGAAGCAAGAGAATTTCAGACATAAGCCCCGGGGGGGGGGGCAGGTAAGTGGAAGGAAAATGAACAGGTGGGACATTTGAAGAGGGTGGTGCTGAGTTGGAGAGTTGGATCTGGGATGGAAGGGGAGGTGAGATGAGGAAACTGACTATATCCCTCTACAGACTCCTCACATCATCCTCACCACTCGTCTTTCCAAATACTTGTGTCATGTGCAAACGTGGTTATTGTTCACTTTTCTTATCCAAGTCATTAAGACATACTTTAATGAATTATGGATCCAGCAATGATCCTGTGGCAGTCTACTAGTTACAGGTTACCTTTCTGAAAATGACCCCTTATCCCAATTTTGAGTCTATTAAGTAGTTAATGCTCTGTCCATGCTGATAGACTACCTCCAACACCATGGGTTCTGTTCTGTGGCTTAATGTGAGACATTACTAAATTCCAGCCACTGCTACCCACTTATTTATCCTAGTTCTTACCTTAAAAGAATTTAATTTATTTGTCTATCATGATTTTCTCCTTGTGCTGACTCTGCTTGATCGTTTATGTAATTCCAAATGCTCGGCTATTACATAATCTATAATAGATACCAACATTTTCCAGATAACAGACACAAAGTCTTCAAGATAACAGGAACAGACAGGATAGATGAAGACGAACTTCGCCTCAACCAGTGGAAATTCTGGAATTAAGGGGCGTATTCTGAGAATTTGGGACATACCATTCAGGAGAGATGTTAGGAAATAATTCTGCACAAAAGGTGGCAGGGGTTTGGAACTCTTCCACAAATGGCAGTGGATTCTAGATCAATTGTTAGTTTTACATCTAAGAAAGATAATTTTGTAAGGGAAATGAGCCAAAGGCAGGTATACGGAGTTGTGCCACAGATCAGCCATAATTGCACTGAATGGCATAACAGGCTCTGAGGGACTGAATTCCTATTCCTATGTTACTGTGTAATTGGCCTACTGTTATTTTTTTTTGTCTTGCTTTTAAAGTACAATGGTAGATTTCTAATTGTCTGGAACTTTGCCAGAATCTGAACATTCTTAGAGATTACTACAACTGTTTCTGTAATTAATTCATTAAATATTCTAGGATGCCACCCAGAGACATCATAAATTTGGCAGTCAACATAACATCAACTTCATCATTATTACCATTTTGACCAGCTTTTATGACAAGTGAAATGTTGTGAAAATAAAGTGAACAGTATAGTTCACTTTATTTTCACAACTGTCTTGGTATAGTTGGACACGTGCTGCACTTGAGAATCCTGTTCACTGCTTAGTTGTTGTCAGTCACTTTGGAGCTGAACTATTAGAAGCCAGTGAGAAACGTCTTCTCTCAAAGTTAGGAAATGGAGGGTGATTTCTTCATTGCCACATAATCTGAAGCAGATTGTGCACAGGAAGTATCTGAAGGCATTCAAAACTAACAACACATACAGACCACAGAGAGAGATGTGAGCAGCAAATTGACTCACTATTTGCTTTTTAATATATTTTTAAACTTCTTTCAAACTAAAAAGGGCTGAAGTACATAATCTAGGTTGACAAGTGAAAATGTCACTTAGTCCTTCACTGTCAGAGGTGCCATGTCAAAACAAAGCCCCACCTGCTGTTTAGGCACATTTCAGACAGGAGCTGGGCAGTTAATCTTGTGCAAACAATTCTCTTTCAATTGCTAAAGGAACACCACTGCCTGCAAGGTCCCCTCCAAGCTACTCACCATCCTGACAGGGAAACCACCATTCCTTTTACTGTCACTGGATCAAAAATCCTGGAATTCTCTCATGGCAACTGTAGGCCAAGGGAGCTCACCACCTTCAAGGGCAACTAAGGATGGGCAATAAATGCTGGCCAGCCAGCGACATCCATGACCCACGAATGAATTAAAAAAAAATTTACCAACGTGAACAGTCCATTCTCTCAGTCTGCCATTTACCAAGCTACACTCAAAGTTCATGGATCAGGGAAGGATGAAGAGGATTGCCTCCAAAAGTCCCAGAATTGCCCATGAAAACTGAAACACGGGTTGGCAAAGAAATGCACTCCCGCACCTAATATCTGTGGAAGGCAGAACAGCTAAGTTACTGCTGCTCCTTTCAGAAACCCTCATTCTCTTGCATAGGCTACTCCAGTTCAAAACCCATATTCTCCTCTCCTGTTCATGCTGCTCCTCAAGGTACAAAATCTATCAAGGGAGGAGCTGCAAGAGCAGCAAAGAGGAAATGTCAACTGTCATGGTGGTAATTAGCATACTGTCTGGAATACTTATCTGACATCCGAATTACTAACCCACTAATTTAAGTACTCACTGCCCACAATCTACATATTTGTACTTTAAATGTTGAACTAGATGAAAGTACAGATACTGCTGACAGCTGCAATGCTGCTTCCCTAAATGGTGAATTTCATAATGTTGAGGTTCACTGAAGGCAACTTCAACCCGATGGCTAGATCTTGTCATTACAATACATTGCAAACATGGTTGTCGATTTGAACGATGGGGGTGCATGTTGGAGTAGAGCAGGAAGAATATGGGGAAAGAAGGTAACCACATTGAGGGCAAGAGCCCAGTGCAAATCTACAAGTGGCACATTCCAGTGCTTCTGTACACACACTGCACTTGTTTCCCACACAGGAAGTTTCACACTGTGTCACCAAAAACAGCCAGCAGTCAATATGAATTTACTGTGTTCTCTGTTCAACAATTTCTGTTCTTGTCTTGACTTGATTGATAACAGGCTTCAACTCCCAATGCTGAAAATTAAAGTGGCTGTAAACACAATTTCAAACCTTTCAATTATACACTCACTCCTCGAGGGTCTGATCGACTCAACTGCCAGAAAAATACTTCTGCAGTTTGGTTCATGTTGTAAAGGTCAATCTGCTCATAACAATGCCTCACAAATAAACATGATTTAGATCAGATAATTCATTTAAAGGTTATTCTTTGAGTGATACCTCTTGAACAGAATAGAATTTGTCTATCCTTCTTTCAAATAATCTCACTGGATGATTTAAGGTGAAGCCTTGTGTTAAATATCATATAAATACTATCCAATTTGTAAAAAACAGGTGAGAATATTGGTGGAAGATATACCACGTGCCCTGCAATAACGAGCATCTGGATGAGACAGACAAGGTTAAAAACTAAAACAGCATATAAGCAATGGACCCCCTTTGGCTTGTTCAACATAATGGTGATATTTCCATTCTTGCCAGACCAACCAGTTCTTGAACAGAAAACGCCCCAGTGGCAGAGGGTGAAAATAGAAACTCGTGTCTGCAATTCTAATTAAATTGTCACCATCACCTTTAATAATCTAATGCAAAATCAGCAGTTCAACTTCCAGCTAGCATATGTTGTGAAAATTATATCGCTGTGTTTTTCTTTCTGACCTAGTCTTCTAACTGCACGGTGACTGCACACTGGATTGTACAATATACATTTACTTCAGAACAAGGTCTCTATTTTTTGTCTTCCTTTGAAGAACTTTGTTCAATACTTGCTAACTTTTAAGACAGCACGAACAAATTTTGGGATTTAGAAATTTAGGAATCGTACTTTAAAAAACTAACCATCCCCAATTCACAGTACTCATCAGCAACCCTGCCCTGGTGTGGAATTGTTTTTGAAGAAATCAAAGGACGTGGACATCACTGTCTTGGCCAGCATTCATTGCAAACACACACAACGCACTCTGGCTGCGGGATTCTAATATTCACCAGCGAGTGGCTTGGCAGCAGCATGACTGATTGAGCTGGTTGGATCGTAAAAGACATTGCTGCTAGACTGGGTCTGCAGCAGGGGGTGAGGCAATCAAGAGGATAAAGCATATTTGACTACATGATTAGCAACCTGCCACCTGCAGATACATCTACCCATGACAGCATCGATAAGAGTGACCACAGCACAGCCCATGTGGAGACAAAGTCTCCCCATGACATTGAGAACACCCTCAATTGTGCTGTGTGGCACTAGCACTGTGCTAAATGGGACAGGCATTGAAAAGATCTCGCAACTCAAGACTCTGCATCCATGAGCCACTGTGGGCCATTAACAGCAGCAGATTTGTACTCCAGCACAGTATGCAACCTCATGGCCTAGCATACCCCCCCACT
This sequence comes from Chiloscyllium plagiosum, assembly GCF_004010195.1. Lineage (NCBI taxonomy): Eukaryota > Metazoa > Chordata > Chondrichthyes > Orectolobiformes > Hemiscylliidae > Chiloscyllium > Chiloscyllium plagiosum. The sequence continues at coordinate 3,769,157 of NC_057735.1, forward strand.
CAACTATTACCATCAAGCCTGGTTCAATGGAATGCAGGAGAACATGATAGAATCAGCAGCAAGAATACCTAAAAATGAGACGTCAACCTGGAAACCACCAAACAGGACTACTCGCATGCCAAATAGCATAAATAGCAAATGATAGACAGAGCTGAGCATTCCACAACCAACAGATCTGAGCTCTTCAGCCTGCCACATCCAGTTGTGAGTGGTGGTGGACAGTTAAACAATTCATTGGAGGTGGCTCCACAAATATCCCCATCATCTTCAATGATGGTAGCCCAACACATCAGTCCAAAACATAAGCCTGAAGCATTTGCAGCAATCTTGAGCCAAGTGTCAAGAGGATAGCCTCCTCCAGTGGTCCTCAGCATTCCAGATACCAGTCTTCAGCCATTTGATTCACACCATGTGATACCAAGAAATGGGTGGAGGCACTGGATACTGCGAAGACTATGGGTTCTGAAAATTCTGGAAATAGTACTGAAGACTTGCACTCTGGAACTTGCCACTCCCCTCGCAAAGCGTTCACCACCTTAGTCACCTTCTCAAGGACAACTAAGGTCAATACATGCTGGCTCAACTAGTGATGCCCATATCCTACAAACGACAAAAAAAATGACAGCACGCAGCAAGAATTTGGTCTCCCAGTGCAAACTAACAAGAGTATGCAGCAAAACCCATGCTCCAGTTTAGAGTAAAGGGACAATGCACAGCAGCAACCTCACTCCAATATTGATTAACAACAGCATGCAGCAATAACCCTGCTCCATTGCAGGCTAACATACAGCATGGAGCAACAATCTTGCTTCAGTGCATAGAATAACTCTTATGAATATTATTCTATGTCATCTAAAATTGTAGCTTGCAAATACAGTAGGTTTTAAGGAAGGCAAGTGGCATATTGTTTAATTCAAGGGGACAGGAATATTATAGTTGGAATATTTACTTCAGTTATACAGGGTATTCGTATTTCCTCAAGTTGTGGACTGAACAGCAACATGACTATTTCTTTGGTAGCAAAATCATTTTCAGCGATATTAATAAAACTTGACTATGGCAGTACTTTGTAATGCAAGGACAGCTGCATGAAACGACTTTGTTCTACAAGGCTGCCTGGCCACGCTTGTTCATGGAAGATAATACTTGAATCAATATTCAAATGAGTTTGAGCAACAACAATCATAACTTCAGTCAAAGCCGAACATAATTTCAAATACAATCTATATCAATACTGAGGTAGCTTAGATCACCGATGAACAGACTTCCAGGGAACACTTCAGTGATACACACTTCTGCCTTGCACTACTGAGAACCTCTCATGGTACATGGAGTCTAGTTCTCCTGTCGCTAAATCAGAAATTACATGACATTATTTTCAAAACCATCACAATCAACCCACAGCCCAACAATCACTTCACAGATCATGATGCAGTCCATCTTGCACAAGGACCTGGGCAACATCCAAATTTGGGCTGAAAGTGGTGAATGATATTCAAGTCAGATAAATGCCAGGCAGTAAATAACAAGAAAAATTGCTCATCATTGTCAGCATCACTGAATTCCCACCAAAGGCCATCACAAACCAGAAAATTTACTGGACCAGTCTCATAATTACTGGAAAGTCTCTGGGAGCCAGAGTATGGCAATCAGGCATAGTTCGAGAAAGTGCCAGTGCAGTCTCGACTTTTTGGAAAGGTACAATTGTAACTCAAGCTTGGTGCAGTCAAGGGCAAAATAAAGAATCTGTTTCTCATCCCCAATAGACACCTGGACGGGTGTTTCAAAGTTTCCACTGCTATCTCCATAAAATTAGCTTTCAATCTTACTTGCTTTTATTCTATGTCCATTCTATGTCCACTCTTGGAACTTCTAGGACAAGATGAACAGGAGGAAATCATTCACCCACCTGAGCCTGTTATGCTAGGGTACTGAATAATGACCAATCTGGCAGTCTCTTATTTGGAATCTATTGGTAATCCTGTCTCAAAAATCTCAGGTTTTACAACTGACTCCAAATACCAACAGCTTTTCAATGGCAAAGCCTCAGACTCAATATCTTTCACACAAACAATTCAATTCTGATACCATTCTTGAAGCCCTAGCTTTAATTTTAATGCACACTGTACAATCCCTTAATTTACAAGTTGCAACCTTGTTTTTAAATCCATCCGTAGTCTGACTTCACCTAACTTTAATCTTCTATAGCCTTAAAACTGTTCTCCAATTCTAGCCACTTGACCATCACTTTTTAAAAACTGCTCTTGCATTGTCAACCCGAAGTGTAACAACTGCAAGAGTGGGGATGATGGGGCTGAGGGACGAGGGGCCTGTTGGAGCAGGAATTCAGATATTATTGCCAAGGCCCCAATCCGAAGGGTCTGTTTCCATGCTGTATGACTCTATGACTCTGGGATTATCTTCCTCAAATACCCCACTTCTTCCTGCCAAATTTTATTTGTTAATCGTTCATAAAGCACCTTTGGACATCACTGCAAGAAAAGTGTTATAAATAAGTACAATCTGTTATTGCAGTACCAATGTGCCACGTCGTTCTTTCTGGTGGAGGCTCAGCACAGTTTGTCCCCCAGACTGTTTTCCACTGTGATCCCACTGAGGATTGAAAATTGTCACACCAACTTTTTCATGGTGAGGGGGGGCTGAGAGAACGAGCTTGTTAGAGCAGGAGTACAGATTTTAATCTGTCAGAGCCCACTCACATTTATTGCTGCCTCAGCCCTTACAATCTCAAAATTTCAGTTTGCAACATCACTTAAAGTCCTGACTCCCATTTTTGGAAGCTCTGAAACAGATGCTATGTACTCACTCATAGTAGACAAGCAAGAGGCTGGAAGAACACAGCAAGCCAGGCAGCAACAGGTGGTGGTGAAGTCAATGTTTCGGTTGTAACCCTTTTTCAGGACTGAGAGTGGGTGGAGGGGGAGCTGCAGATAAAGGGGGTGGCAGGGGCAGGGTGGTGAAGCAGGGCTAGGTGAAGACAGGTAGAGGGTACGACCTGTATGAGAGGTATGAATCTGGTTGGCGGCAGGGAGGAGTGGAAGGGAGGGAATGGGGTCGGGAAGGGAGTCAGGGGATGGGAAGGGAGGTTATTTGAAATTGAAAAACTCAATGTTGAGTTCTTCAGGCTGGAGGCTGTCCAGGTGGTAAATGACGTGCTCTTCCTCCAATTTACAGTTTGGTTCGTTGTGGCAATGGAGGAGGCCAAGGATGGTCATGTCAAAAGCGAGTGGAAAGGGGAATTAAAATGGGCAGTGATTGGGAGGTCCAGTCAGCCTCAGCAGGCCAGGCTGAGATGCTCGGCGAAATGTTCCCCAAGTTTACACTTGGTCTCCTCAATGTAGAGAAGACCACATCGGGAGCACTGGATACAGTAAACTAGGTTGCAGGAGAGTCAGGTGAACTGTTTGAAGCCCTGGATGTAAGTGAGGGACATGGTGTGCCAGCAGGTTTGCATCTTTCCCAGTTACAGGGGAAGGTACCTGGGGCTTGTGTGGGTCAGGGGGCAGCACTTGGTAGTAGGGTCGAGTTGGAGTTGGCAAAAATGTTTAAGGATGATGTGCTGAACACAGACTGGCAGCGTAGTAGGCGAGGACAAGGGGGCTTCTGTCTTTATTGCATTTTGGGGGCGGATTTAGAGTAGTGGAACAGGGAATGGAGGTAGTGCAGTAGAGGGATGGCTGGATGACAGACGGAGGGAAAGCACGTTGGTCGAAATCGGTGGACATTTGGGCTGCTTGAGAATGGAATGTTCCCTCATCCGAGCAGATGCAGTGGAGGCGGAGGAATTGGGAAAATGGGACAGAGTTCTTGCAAGGTACTAGGTGGGAGGAGGTGTAGTCCAAGTAGTAAACGTCCATCTGGAGTCTGTCACTGGAGATGGAAATGGAGAGGTCAAGAAAGGAGGAGGGGTATCTGAGATAGACAAAGTGAATTTGAGAGTGGGGTTGAAGTTGTGGGCAAAGTCAATGAACTGCTCCAGTTCAGCCTGGTGGCAGGACGCTGCACCAATGCAGTCATCGATATAACGGCGGAACAGTTGGGGCACAAAACTGTTCGACATAGCCAATAAAGAGGCAGATGTAGCTGGGGCCCATCCAGGTGCCGATGGCCAGCCCCTGGACTTTAAGGAAATGGGAGGAGTTAAAGGAAGGAAGAGGACCAGTTTGGTGAGGCAGAGGAGGATATTGGTGTCGGGGGACTGGATGGGTCTATTGAAGAGGAAGAAGCGGAGGGCCTGGAAGCCATCGTTGTGCACGTCCATAGTGAAGATAAAGCACTTGGGACTGGGGAACTGGAAGTTACTGAAGAGGGAGGGCATGGTTGGTGTCGTAGACGTAGGTGGAAAGTGCCTGAACCAAGGGTGATAGGATGGAGTTGAGGTTGGTTGAGCTGAAAATGTGTTGCTGGAAAAGCGCAGCAGGTCAGGCAACATCCAAGGAGCAGGAGAATCGATGTTTCGGGCATGAGCCCTTCTTCAGGAAGAAGGGCTCATGCCCGAAACGTCGATTCTCCTGCTCCTTGGATGCTGCCTGACCTGCTGCGCTTTTCCAGCAACACATTTTCAGCTCTGATCTCCAGCATCTGCAGTCCTCACATTCTCCCCGAGGTTGGTTGAGGTGTGTTCAGTGGGGCAGGAGCGTCCCGAGATGATGGGTTAGCCAGGGTAGTTGGGCTTGTAAATCTTGAGGATCAGGTAGGACCGGGCAGTGCGGGGCTGGACGACATGGTTTGGAGGCAGTGGGAGAGGAGAATCACCACAGGCAACGAAGGCACAGACAGTGCAAGCGATTTTGGCATTTTGGGTCGCAGTGAGGTTGTGGGAGATAGGATGTGGTGTCGGGGAGTTGGCATTCGGCCTCTGCGACAGAGATCCGTTCTCCAGACTACCACCGCCCTGCCTCTGTCAGTGGGTTTGATGGTGAACCAGGGGTCGGTATGGAGAGAGTGAAGCACTGCATGTTCCGAGGGGGAGAGTTAGAGTGGGTGAGGGGATAGAGAAATCGAGGCAGCCGATGTTACATCAGCAATGAAGCATTTTCCCACTAATGTTCATTAAAAATAGAAACAGATCACATCTTGATACTCTTTGCAATGTTAGTTATACAATTGTGCACCTTTGAGAACAGACCAGCTGCTACTAAGGGGTAATGCCATAGCTCCTTCAGCAGGTCTCTGAGGAGCATCCAGAAGGGACAGGGTCAGAAAAGTTTGAAAAATGCAGTTGCAATTTTCATTATTGCAGAATAAGCATATCTTCTAAGCTTTTCTTGCTTGAACACTTCTCGATCTGTACTTTTGGTTGTACTCAACTTCCTGCTAATCGCCAGCGAGGCATTTGAATATTACCATTTCAGGTAAAAACATTGCATTTAGCAGAAACCAACTTCCTCTTGCTCACTGGTGCAGCTACTCACTGAAGCATCCGCATTACTTGACTGCAATTCACAGTACACACACTACAAAAACCCACATCCAACAACTGTTGAAATGAATAATGAAACGATGCAGCATAGGAAATATCCATTTGGCTCATCATAACTTCACTGGCTCTATAATGAGCCCATTTCCTGTTTTCCTTTCCCACAGCTCTGAAAAAAGATAACCTGGAAAAGTTCGTACTTCATTATTATTTCAAAACCCTTCAATGATTGAATGCTTCTATAAACCAGGTGAACAATTACAAGTTGAAGAAAATTACCAAGGAATAATGGAAGTCCAGATTAGAATGTCAGCCACAACTCAGTAGCCAACACTTGGACAAATCAAAAGGTAATGGGTTTGAGTCTGATTCCAGAGACAAGCATATAATCTAGGCTGACACTACCTTTGCACTATTGAGAAGAGGCTGCAATGTTGAAAATGCTGTCAGTTTCAATAAGTTGACAAACTAAGGGGCCTATTTGGCTATATCATACAGCCCACATGAATCCATCAACTGATATGGTGAATTTGGTCACTGCCTCTGCAGTGCAAACTGGCTGCTGTACTTCAAACATTGGAACAGTGACGACTTTTTTTTTTACTGGCAGCAGCTAGTGACCCCAACATTACCAGTATCCACACAAAAAAAGTCAGATGATTTCGGATTTAATTTCAGTGCAAAGAAACAGAAGATCTGGAATATATTGCCATTTTCTAAGATGAAAAATACAGGCAATTTAACTGCAGCATCTTTATTAGTGTATGATGTAGTTTATTATGAAAATAGAGTGTCAATAATTGCAGAGAAGACTTAGAGCAAGTACAATCAATTGAGTGTGCAATAGAAATTCCCTGCCTACTTGCAGAGAGTTGTTATTCAAGTTTGTACATGTGTCTCAACTTGAGAAAATGTAACAAGCAATTCTGCAGATAAGACACCTTTTGGAAAATCTTCTACTCCAACATGTTCTCATCTGAAATTCAAATTACACAGAATCACAGAGATGTTCAGCACGGAAAGAGACCCTTCAGTCCAACTCGTCCTTGCAACCAGATATCCCAAATAAATCTAGTCCCATTTGCCAGCATTGGGCACACATCCCTGTAAACTCTTCCTTTTGCCTTCTGATTCCCAAGCAAGCAGCCATTTGGAATTCTCAAAATATTGTCCCATGACCTCCACTTAAAGAACTGAACTTGTCAGATAAATATTGTAATTACACCAGGTCAGAGGTTAGTAATCTTCTGAGTTAGTTACCTCCTGACTCCCCAAAGCCTAACCACCATCTAAAGGTAGAAGTAAGACTACTCCCCAATTAACTGGATGACAGCATCTCCAACACTCAAGACACTTGATACCCTCCAGGAGAAAGCAGCAATGTGTAACATCTACAGCTTCATCTTTTATCTGAAAGATAGCATCTCCAACACTGCAACACCCCTTCCAGTAGATTATGCAATTAGGTCACAGAAGAGAGATTACTACCCTTGACTGACTATGGACATTGCTCAGTACCTAACTCATGCAGACTCAGGTCGTCCTGGGCTTGGACTCCAAATGGCCAAAGGTGACACTGAGTTTGTAACATTTAACAAAATGACAGGTGATACTCAGTTCAACTGCTTGCAGACATTCCTGTTCAAGTTCATACATTGACAACTAAGATTTAGGCAATAGAGGGTAGCTGGTAACTAGTAATGAATCATGTAATAATGGGGGAAATTAAGTAATATGTTAAAGAGGCGATAAATCACCACATTTCTTTTTTAAAAGTGCTCAAGCATCTGATATATCTACACGAAGTCCAAAGTAACGAGACAGATAACAGAAACTTGAGTTTTCCATTACGAGAGAAACCGGGATGAACTCTCTCATTTTTTTTCAAACGGAGATCCAGGACATTTCTGCAGGATTATTCTTTATATCCAGAACGGCTCTTAAACTCAACTCATGTTTTTTCCCCCATCATCAAATCACTATAGATTTTTAAAAGTAAAATCAAGTAAATCATTGGTATTTTCCAAATGATTAATTGACATGCAAAGCCCACTAAGAGAAATGCTTCAGGATTGTGTCCTTGGCCTCATGATCTTGAGATGCTTCACTAATGACCTATCCTTCATCATTTGTTCAGGAATGAGGATGTTTCTGAATAAATTCACAACTCCTCAGATACTGAAGCAATCCATGCCCAAATGGAGCAAAACTAGACAATATACAGGCTTAGGCTGACACGTTACATTCACAAGTGCCAGGCAATGACCATCTTTAAACAGGAAGATCTAACCATTGCCCCTTGACACGCGATAGCATATCCATCAGGGAACCGCGCCCCCCACCCCGATCCTGTCCCCCACTTAAAGTCTAGAGGTTACCAGTGACCAGAAACTGAACTGTCAGATAAATATTGTAACTGCACAAGGTCAGAGGTTAGGAATCTTTCAAGTAAGTTACCTCCTGACTCCCCACAGCCTAACCACCATCTACAAGGTTAAAGTCAAGAGTACTCCCCAATTAACTGGATGACAGCATCTCCAACACTCAAGAAGCTTGAAATCCTCCAGGAGAAAACAGTACACACAGCTGCTGAGTGGGTTATCTTCAAGACATACTGCAAAAAATTAACTAAGGCTCCTTAGATAGCATCTTCCAAACCCATGACCATTTCCATCTACAAGGACAAGGACCATAAATACATGTGAACACCAAGTTCCCCTCCAAGCCATTCACCATCCTGACGGAGAAATATATCAGCTGTTTCTTCAGTGCCACTGGGTCAAAATCCTCAAATTTCCACCCTGTGGGTCTATATACACCAAATGGATCGCAGTGGTTGAAGAAAATGTTCCTTGAGTGAAACACTTGGGATGAGCAATAAATTTTGGCCTAGCCAGCAGCAACCACATTCATGAATGAAATAATAAAGTACACATCACAATGATTGATGCAGAACTACTCAATTTTCAACTGGTATGCATATCACACATTCAGCATTTGAAATATCCGAAGGCATTCTAGGGCAGTTGAACAAAACTTATAAAGAGGGCAGCACTGTGGGTCAGTGGTTAGCACTGCTGCCTCACAATACCAGAGACATGGGTTCAATTCCAGCCTGGGTATGCATGGAGTTTGCATGTTCTCCCCAAATCTGCACAAGATTCCTCCAGGTGCTCCAGTTTACTCTTACAATCCAAAGGCATGCAGGTTAGGCGGATTGACTGTGTTAAGTTGCCCTGTCATGTCCAGGACAAATGGATTAGACATGGTAAAATGCAGGGTAACTGGGACAGGGCCTGGGTGGGATGCTGTTTGGACTGTCTGCACAGGCTTGATGGACCAAATCTATCTGCATTGTAGTGCTCTATGATTCCATTTGAGGAGAAGGAAGTACAAAGGAAACAGAGTAAAAACCTGAGTAAAAGAGGGAAATGCTGGAGAATGGCTAGAGAATTTTCAGCTACTTCACTTCGTGACTTACAGTAATTATGATATCACACAACTAATCTTCAACTTAAATAAGGAAATCGCTTCTAGCAACCAAGGCTATAAATATCCAGCTTTAATATGTACCAGACTCTTCAAATGAGAGCAGTAAAAAAGTGGTTTAAAACATTTCCAGCAAATTGTATTTGTGCTGAAATACAAAGTGCACACTATCAACAAACGTAAACTAATTGGTCACCAAACAAGATCAACAGATGCTGTGTTCATGGAGATGCCTTTAGCAGATCACAGCCAACAATGATATCTTAATGTCCTTTAACAAGACAGCATCAAGTCTCAGCTAAAGGAGCTCACTGGTAGCCAACAAACTGCAATAATATAGTGCCTTTAGTAGAACAAAAACATTCAAGGATCTTCAAAGGGCTACACATGAAGGGAGCAGGTACAGGAGGAGATTGAAATTGGAAATGAGGCTAGAATTGTAGAACTCACCAAGTCTTGTAAGGCAGGAGGTGGTTAGTAACTTTTTTTTGTTTTGGGGAGTAGGATACAGATAGTGGAGGGATACGAAAGGGCAAAAATTGTTAAATGCAAGTGTTTCTAGAGGTTGGAGCCAATGCAGATAAACAGAGATGATGGGCTCAAAGCTAGAATGCAAGCAGTGTATCAGTTAAACACATTAAATTAGAGAATAGATTGCAGGGTAGCCAGGAGATCATTGATCATAGACCTCTTTCAATCAGAAATTGGAAATTTTCAAGATGTAAAGAATCTGGAACATGAGGGCACTTTACAACTGAAATCATTTCCTCTGAAAAACAGTAACGACAGCCACAGTAAAAAAAAAGCCGAGTAACTGACTGTGACAATAACTGAAACATTTCTCATTAACAAGCAAACAGTTGTGACTTCCTTTTAAAAAAGGTGTACTTTCCACCTCAATTGTCAGCTATCATTCAATAATATTCTCAAAATTACTTTGAAGGCCTATTAATTGCAGTAGTGTAGAGTTAGCAGTTGAAACATCACTGGTCTACCATGGTCCTTGCATTGGAACTTTTCATTTGCACTTTGATTTTTTTCAGTTTTCAAAGTGATTTTCCAAACCTTCTGCTGTTCATTTTCAAAAACCAAATGAATTAGACATGCTCACATGCCTCCTTTGTGCACCCCAAACTACACCACACCTACTGTTTGCAGTATCAGTGTCATTGTTCTATTTTACAAGACAAGGAAGTAACCAAGTGCTAAATTTAAGAATATGAAATTCCAAAATAATTCAAAGTCCACCACCCACAAGTTACAAGACTACAGATCACAAACAACTTGTGTCAATCTCTGGCTTTACAGTTTACTATGTTCAGTCAAAGCAGCTATAACCTGTGGAACTACGATCCATTAAAAAATGACATTTTGCCTCTATTGTTTATTGTTTCAATAAAAAAATGCTGTGTATACCTGGATCGTTTCATTACACTAACATTGAATAACCTGCATTTACTTCATGCCTTTAATGTAAAGCATACAATGTGGCTAGAAAAATAGCCAAGAAAATCTCTAGGTAACAACATCAGTTTGTAAACAAAATAAACACAGCTCAAGTAAATGGATAATGTGAAACTCAGGAGAGACTTAGTAGAATGACTTCCACTGTAATATTGAAAGTTCACCTGGAGGGTGGCACTACATGGAACTTTCAAGTCTTGCTCCTGCCTCAAGTGGTTAAGACTGTGATTGTTAGTCCTAGGAACTAACACAGCTCTCTACAAGTGAAAAGGAAACTACCGCATCTGCTGAAAATCAAGTTGAAACAAAATGCTGGAGAAACTCAGGTTTGCCACTGAGAGAGAGTAAAAGTTAACATTTCAAGTATGATATAACACTTGAGGGAGGGAGGGGCAGAGAAACTTTTCCCCCAGGGCAAAAGCTCTGAGAAGCCCCCATCAACCTGAGGCAAGAGGAGTCGAGTGATCCTCACCCAGGTAAAAACAATGACTGCAGATGCTGGAAAACAGATTCTGGATTAGTGGTGCTGGAAGAGCACAGCAGTTCAGGCAGCATCCAAGGAGCTTCAAAATCGACGTTTCGGGCAAAAGCCCTTCATCAGGAATAAAGGCAATGAGCCTGGAGCGTGGAGAGATAAGCTAGAGGAGAGTGGGGGTGGGGAGAAAGTAGCATAGAGTACAATGGGTGAGTGGG
>NC_057735.1:3780724-3791311 GCF_004010195.1 Chiloscyllium plagiosum
TAAGGATGATCAGCCACGATCATATTGAATGGTGGTGCAGGCTCGAAGGGCAGAATGGCCTACTCCTGCACCTATTGTCTATTGTCTAACTTCAGTTTGGAAACAAAACATGAACTCTATTTCTCTCTTCACAAATACTGCCAAACCTGCTGAGTTGTCCCTGCACTTTGTTTTTATTTAATTTTGAATGTAGTTTGAGAATTCTAACCCTTCATACACAGTCATTTGAAGTCACAAGCCAAGTTTGCCAAGTTACATAAAAAGTGACAAAATCAAAACTTCGTAGAAACTAAGAGCAGGTGAGGGCATTAAAATAAACAAGCACCAAAAGCTAATCTCCAGGGCAATGACCAGTCCATTTACCAAACTTAGCTAATCATCTATATTTGCTGCACGTTTGGCTGCTTCACTTAAAGTGTCAAATAGAACACTCCTGCAAAATGTCAATAAGGTTGCAAGCCCAGTCTTGCAAAACGTTGCTCACAGACTGCAAACAAGGAAGAAGTTAATTGAGAGAATTCCACACTCGCTCAAAAAAAAAATCAAAGCTGCAGCTTCATGTGCAACCAATAACTAAAATCACAAACTTGATCAGGCTCCACGCTTCCCAATTGGAGTGGACAGGTTTGTATGTCGGGGTGGGGGAAGAGAGATAAGATGCAATAGTTAACATCGCCGACCTCTTCCCATGATCCCAAAAGGCTAACTTCCAACTCGTTACAACACGCCAAAGATTAAGAATCCGATCTGACATATTTGAGAAGTAAGTGAGAACACTCGTCTCCCGAGGCTTGTTGTGGAGGAACAGGTGGTAAACTCTGCTGGAGCAGTAACCAGGTTCCCTGAGGCTGGGTGAGGGTCACTCAACTCCCATTGCCTCCGGCTGACGGGGTTTCTCAGAGCCCGCGCCCGGGGGTTTCTCTGTCCCTCCCTCCCACGGGGCTGGCAGTCCCTCGGTTTCTCCTCACTCCTCTGCGGGGAGGGAGTGTCTCGGTTACCCCGGGGGGGTGGGGAGCCTGTCCCTGTCTCTGTCCCTGGGATGTTTTCCCCAGCCCGCGCCTCCGGTCCCGGGACTGGCAGCAACGGCCCTGACAAATTCAGGCGTGAACTCCAGACCCGGGCCGGCCTTGGGGAACTATCGCGTGATGGCGAGGTGGGACGGACGGCCCGCCCTGTCAGTGAATGCCCGCTGCCAGGCCCGCTCACCCTGTCGCGGTCCGAAAGCTGCTCCTCCGCCGCCGCCATCTTCAAGCGAGCGCCGTCCCCGCCTCGCGGCATCATGGGAGCTACCGGCTCACATGCGCCGCTCTACAGCCCAGCACCGGTACTGCAAGCACCAGCCTCTGCCACTGTCAGCTCAGTGACCACTCCAATACTCCCTAGTGACCATTGCAACAACTCCCTCGGCCAGTGAGCAACGCAATAACCCCCAATGATCATTACAGAAACTCCCCAAGCCAGTGAGCATTGCAACACTCCCTAATGAGCATTGCAACAAATCCCCAGGCCAGTGACCAGACCACTGCAATACTCTCCAATGAGCACTGCAACACTCCCCAGTCCAGTGAGCATTGCAAAACTCCAATTTGATCATTGTGACAATTCCCCTACCAGAAAACACTGCCCAGTGAGCTTTGCCCATTGCTTACACAGAGCATACCATAAATAGCTAGCCGAGAGTGTGGTGCTGGAAAAGCACAGGAGGTCAGGCAGCATCCGAGGAGCAGGAGACTCGACGTTTCGGGCAAGAGCCTTTCATCGTGAATGAGGCCTTGGATGTTGTCTGACCTGCTGTGCTTTTCCAGTACCCGACTCTCGACTTTGATCTCCAGCATCTGCTGTCCTCACTTTCTCCTATAAATACCTGCATTCCTGATGAAGGGCTTTTGCCCGAAACGTCGATTTTACTGTTCCTCAGATGCTGCCTGAACTGCTGTGCTCTTCTAGCACCACTATTCCAGAAACTATTGCAACACTGCCTATTGAGCATTTCAAGTCCCCCACATATCCTACTAGCACTGTCCAATGGCCACTGAGTGCAGCAACACACTACCACATTGACAAATCAAGAGAATCCTGGATGTCTCAGAATATTCAGGACTGATTTGTAAATGGATCAAGGGTTATGGGGAGAGGGCAGGAGAATGTAGTTGAAAAAAATTTTGCCATAATCGAAGGGTGGAGCAGACTTGGTGGATTGAATAGTCATAGTCATCGAGTGCTCCAATTTCTTATGGCTTTATGGAAAAGAGAGGCTTTTATAGGTACAAAAGGAGCAAATCAACAGATGCCCTTGTGAAGTATAGAAAGTGCAGAGGGAAACTTAAGAAAGCAAATCAAAGAGCAAAGTGTAAGTATGAGAAAACACTGGCAGGTAGAATCCCACGACAATCAATGGGAACAGCATTACCAGGGATCAAGGAGATAACCTGTGCATGGAGCTGGAGGACATGGGTTAGGCATTAAACAAGTACCTTGTAGCTGTCTTTATTTTGGAGGAGGAAGATGTTGGTACAGAATTCAGGAAGTAGGACTGTAAGATTATTGAGCAGATTACTATCAGGTAGGAGGAGATATTGGGTGTTTTGGTGAGCTTAAAAGTGGACAGATCCCTTGGACCAGATAAATCGTATACCAGGCTGCTGTGAGAGAAGAGGGAGGAAATTAGAGACTCCATAACAAATGTTTGGCCATGGTGGGGACGTGCTAGAGGACTGCGGGATGGCCAGTGTGGTTCCACATTTCAAGAAGGCAGGGGAGTAAATGAAGGAATTACAGATCACTGAGTCTGCAGAGGCATGATTTAATCAGGGAAAGTCAGTGGACTAAAATCACAGAGGGAAGTCATGCCGAACAAATTTGATTGACTATTTCAAACAAGTGCCCAGGTATGTAGGTGAGGGTAGTGAAGCCAATGTAATTTATATGGATTTCAATTGGCCTTTGACAAGGTTCCATATGGGAGACTGATAAAGAAGACAAAAACACACAGGATCCAGAGTAATTTGGTAAGTTGCATCCAAAATTGACTTCGAGGTAGAAGATGAGGGTAGTGGTAGAAGGCTGTTTGTGTGTATCTAATAATTACGAGTGTTGGGACCCTGACTGTTTGTGATATTTTTAGATGATAGAGAAGCCAATTGGTGGGTTATGTGGGAGAGGTTGGAGGGAAAGTTAATAAGTAGGTTGGAAGATGACGCAAAGGTTGGCCAGGGATTTAACAGTGAGGAAGAAGATATTGTGTTACCTGTAGATATAGACAGTTTGGTCAGATGCGTGGATCAAAGCTGATGCATTCAATGGATGACAGGACACCAGGAAGCTCAGAGGACAAAGGGATCTTGGGATACTTGAGTACAAATCCATGAAGGCAGCAAGACAGGTTAATAGGGTAGTTAACAAGGCATTTGGGATACTTGTCTTTATCAGTCAAGACATAGGTTATAAGAGCAGGGAGGGTGTGTTGGAGCTAAGTTGGGGCAGCACAGTGGTTATCACCGCTCCCTCACAATGACAGGGTTCAATTCCAGCATTGGGTGACTATCTATATGGAGTTTGCTATGGTCTCTGATGTCTTCCTGGGTTTCTACTGGATGCTTCCTCCCACAGTCAAAAGATGTGCAGGTTAGGTGAATTAGCCATGGTAAATGAAAGGTTATAAAGGTGCTGTGAGGAAGGTCAGTATAGATTTGATGGGTGAAATGATCTCTATCTGCACTGTCGGGATTCTAGGAGCTATTTAAATATTTGGTTCAGCCACAGCTGATCTGGTCACCACACTAAAGGATGTGAATGCACTGAAGGGAGTGGAAGGAACTTCACCAGGATGTTGCCTGGGATGGTGCAGTTTAGCTATGAAGAGAGGCTGCATAATTTTGGATTGTTTTCTTTAGAGCAGAGAAGGCTGAGAGGGGACCTGATTTAGGCATATAATATTCAGGAGCATGGATTGGGTGGATACAAAAATAGCTGGTTCTCTTATTTGAATGCTCGATAACGAGTGAGCACAATTTTAAAGTTAAAGATAGGAGGTTTAAACAAGATTTGAAGAAACATTTGAGGGTGGTGGGAGTCTGGGCAACCTCTCAACCTCTGGAAAGTAAAGCTGGTGCAGATTTAGAGTGGTATTTTTCAGTGCAGACTCAGTGGACCAGAGGGTCTCTGCTCTTCAGTAGCATTCTATGATATAAATCCTGCAGTTTTGACAAAGGGTCAGTTAGACTCGAAACGTCAGCTCTTTTCTCTCCATACAGATGCTGCCGGACCTGCTGAGATTTTCCAGCAATTTCTCTTTTGGTTTCAGATTCCAGCATCCACAGTAATTTGCTTTTATCCAGGATATCAGCCAAAACTGACTGCAGTTCACCATTCAGTGCAGCAGCTCCTGCCATAAAACCTACTGAGTAAAGGAAGGAATGGAGTTGCATTATAAAGAGCCTTTCATGACCACCGGAAGAGCCAAAGGTCATTACAGCCAATGAAGTAATTTTATAAAGTGCAATCACTGCTGCAATATAGGCAGAGTGGCAATCAATTTCCCCCCAAAAATCATGTGATAATGGCAGATGGTAAGATTTTGTGGTAGTGGTTGAACCAGAACCATGGACAGAACAAAGTGCAGGATATCACTGAGTGCTGCATCATTCAACCGAGAACTGGGAAATACTGAAGCATTCCATTGAAGATAGCAGCATCCTTTTTAAACAAAGCATGACAGTAACTTACTGAATAACTGACTGCTCTAATCTTCACTAACACACAGTACAGAATCATCAAATCCAAAGTTCAGTATGTTTTTGTCAGTAAAATGTATTTCACCTGGAGCTCCTTGGACATGGCATGCCTGGCCAGCTCCCTGGGCAGCAACAGGGGCACTATGGGCTGGATCTCCTGGGAGCTGATGGTGGTACACATGTAATGGGCCAGGCAGGAAACCTCCCCTGTGATGCGCTCAGAAGTATCGCTGAAGAGCGAGTTCATGACACTTATGACCTTGGAAGAGATGCCAGTGTTGGCATCAACCTGCTTCATCGTTTTGTAAATGTCAATGGAGTAACTTTCTTCCCTGATTTGCTCCCCTTTGCTGGTGCCCTCTTCACTGCTTTCTTAGCCCCCTTTTTGGCAACTTGTCCTTTTTATTTCCTTAACCATGGTCACAGTCAGCTTCAGACACAGAATCATTATCTTCCTGAAATCTTATATGACAGCTCTACCAACCTATCTACACAGTAAACTGTTACAATACCTAGCCGTACAAGTTTTCACAATGACAGTTAGAGATGGCTATCAATGTTAACCTTGCTGCAAATCTCACATTCTATGAAAGAAAAGGTACAACAGTATGACCCTACCAAATACAGTTTTTAAAAAAATTATTCACAGGATGAGAGCTTTACTGGCAAGGCCAGTGTTTATTGCCTAAAGGGCAGTTGAGAATTAACCACATTACTGTGGGTCTGTAGTCACATTTAGGCCAGACCAGGTAAGGATGGCAGTTTCCTTCCCTAAAGGACATCTGCAAATCAAATGGGCTTTTACAACAGTTGACAACAGGTTCACAGTCATCATTAGACTCTTTGTTTCCACATTTTTATTGAATTCAAATTCCACCATATGTTATGGCAGGATTCCTGGGTCTCCGCATTAACAGTAATGACAGCACGAGACTATTGCTCCCCCCTATAGTTGGTAGAAAAGAAATGTGAAGTGGTACATTCTGGTTTGAAGAATCAAATGGTAGAATTTTAAATGGGGTTTAGAGAGCTGAGGCTGTATGCACTTGAAACTTTGAAAAAGCAGGATAGTGAGAAAGTTTATTGACAGGGAATAGAACACAAAGGAAGTTATGGTAAAGCATTAACAAAACACTGGGGTTGGCCTCAGTTATGGTATTGTGTATAATCCAGGAAGTATGTCAAGGCCTTGGAGAGGATGCAGAGGAGATTTATTGGAATCATACTGAGGATTAGGGATTTTGCATCACGTAAGATGACTGGAGAAGTTGGTGATGCTCTTCTTAGAGCACAGGAGGTTAAGAAGTTCAAAATCTGAGCTAAATCAAGAGAAACCGTTTGCACTGACAGATGGTTTGGAAAGCAGAGATACAGATTTAAGGGGATTAGCAAAGAAAAAACAAGATGTGACACAAGGAAACATTCTGCACACAGTGAGTTGTGACCTGAGAAGCACTGTCTGAAAGGTTAGCAGAAGCAGGACCAATATCGACATTCAAAAGGGAATTTGCCAAATACTTGAATGGAAGATAATTACAGCACTATAGGGAAATAGAAGGGACATCGGATAAATTAGGTCAACACAAGTATGACAGACTGAATAGTCTTCAAATATAGTATCAATCTGAGATATCAGGATAGACAGATAATTGATGAGATAGTGGACAATGAAGGTTATCTAAGATTACAAAGAAATCTTGATCAATTATGTCAAAGGGCTGAGCAGTGACAGTGAAATTTAATTTAGATAAATGTGACATATTGCATTTTGATAAAACAAAGAAGGGAAGGGCTTATACAGTTAGTGGTAGAGCCCTGGGTAATGTGGTAGAACAGAAAGATCTATGTGTTCAGATATATAATTCTTTGAAATTTGCATCCCAGGTAGACTGGGTAGTTAAGAAGGTATTTAGTATAGTACTTGCCTTCATTGCTCTCAGCCCTTTGAGTATAGGTGTTGGGATGTCATGTTGAGATTGTACAGGACATTGGTGAGGCCTGTTCTGCAGCACTGTGTACAGTTCTGGCTGCCCTGTTATAAGAAGGATATTATTAAATTGCAGAAGACTCAGAAAAGATTTAGAGGATACTGCTGGAATGGAGAGTTTGAGTTATAAAAGTAGGCTGGGATTTCTTTCACTCGAGCATAGGAGGTTGACAGGTAACCTTATAAAGGTACACAAAATCATGAGGTGTGTAGATAAGGTGAATGACAAGGGTCTTTTCCCTAGGGTGGGGGAGTACAAAACAAGGGGGCATATTTTTAAGATGAAAGGAGAACGTTTTAAAAAGGACATGTGGGGCAACATTTCACACAGAGTGGTTTGTGTGTGGAATGAACTGCCAGAGGAAGTGGTGGACGCAGGTTCAGTTCCAATATTTACAAGACATTTGGATAAGTTCATGAATAGAAAAGGTTTGGAGGGAAGTGGGCCAAGCACAGGCAGGTGGGACTAGTTTGGGAACATGGTCAGTGTGGACGAATTAGACCAAAGGGTCTGTTTCTGTGATGTATGATTCTATGACTCTATAATTGAGCCCAATATACTATCCCTGAAACACACAGCTCTGTAGAGTTAAACCATACCAACCAGACCCATCCAAATCAAATACCCCTAACAACACAATACAGTCCAGACCCAACCAACGTCAACTGTACATCACAACTCAATCCACAACTACACAGCGCAAAATCATTTTATACTTCACTATCAGATTTACAATGTCACCCAGCCAAATTACCTCGCACAGCTCAGTTGGGTGATAAACATAACATTGATGAAAACAATTAGTCATTACATTCCAATTCAGCGGTATTCAAAACTCCTACACAGCACAACCCAACTTCAGGCACACAGTTTAGATACACATGAAGGTGATAATTCAGTCAATGAAAAACAACTAAACGAGCCTAACCCCAGTTCAGCCTGGAGGCAAGCCACATGTTCCAACATAGATATTTCTAGTCAAATTATAGAGATGTTCAGAGATAATATGATACATCCCTGAAGCAAGTGACCTTGAACCCATGCCTCCTGGTACTGCAACAATCTTCACAACCCAATATATTCAATTTCAGTCACTCAAAGCACATAGCTCAGTTAATATGAAGATGTTAAGCCCCGACCCTAAAATCCCATAAACTAACCTAGCCCTTAATCCACATCACAGTTAGGCTCTCAGACACAGGGCAGTTTCCAAAGGTTAGCCAGCTCATTTCAGTGTTGGTGTGAAAGTTTGGAAGAAATCGTGTTTTGCATTTATTTCACTGTTTTCATCACCAACAAATATTTCAAAGTCTTTTTAAATTCATTTGTGGGATGTGGGTGTTGCTGGCTGGGATTGCATTTATTGCCCATCCCTAGTTGCCCATTAAGTGGTGGTAGTGAGCTGCCTTCTTGAATCATTGCATTGACCCACAATGCCCGTAGGGAGAGAATTCCAGGATTTTGATCCAGAGACAGTGAAGGGACAGTGATATATTTCCAGGCCAGGATAGTGAGTGACTTGGAGGGGAACTTGAAGGTGGTGGTGTTCTCGTACATCTGCTGTCCGTGTTGTTCAAGATGGAAGTGGTCATGGATTTGGAAAGTGCTGTCTAAGCATCTTTGGTGAATGTTTGCAGTGCAACTTGTTGATAGTACACACTGCTGTTACTGAGTGTCAGTTGTGAAGGGACTGGATGCTTGTGGCTGTAGTGCCAATCAAGTGGGGGCTGCTTTATCTGGATAGTATTAAGCTTCTTGAGTGTTGTTGGAGCCACACCCATCCAGGCAAGTGGGAAGTATTCTATCACATTCTTGACTTTTGCCTTGTAGATGTTGGACAAGCTTTGGGAAATCAGGAGGTGAGTTACTTGCTGCAGTATTCCTACCCTCTGCACCCACTATGTTGATGTAGCAAGTCCAGTTGAGTTTCTGATCAATGATAACCCCCTAGGATGTTGTTAGTGGAGGATTCAGTGATGGTAACACCATTGAATGTCAAGGGATGGTGGTTAGATTGTCTTTTATTAGAGATGCTCATAGCTAGGCATTTGTGTGGCGTGAATGTTACTTGCCACTTGTCAGCCCAAGCCTAGATATTATCCAGACCTTGTTGCATTTGAACATCATCTGCTTCAGCATCTGATGAGTTGCGAATGATGCCGAATATTGTGAACCATTGGTGAATATATCCACTTCTGACGTTATGATGGAGGGAAAGCCATTGATGAAGTAGCTCAAGATGGTTGGGCCCAGGACATTACCTGCAGAGACTCTTGGAGCTGAGCTGACTGACCTACAACAGCTCGGAAAAAGTAAGGACTGCAGATGCTGGAGAGTCGGAATCGAAAGGTTGGGCACTGAAAAAGCACAGCAGGTCAGGCAGGATCCAAGGTGCAGGAGAGTTGACGGAAGGGCTTATGCCCGAAAGATTGACTCCCCTGCTCCTTGGATGTTGCCTGACCTGCTTTGCTTTTCCAGCACCACACACTCGACTCTGACCTAATGACAACCACAACCAGCTTCCTATGTGCCAGGTATGACTCCAACCAGTGGAGATTTTGCCCCAATACTCATTGATTCCAGTTTTGCTGGGGCTCCTTGATGCCTCACTGGTTGAATACAGCCTTGATGTCAAAGGCTGTTACTCTCTCACCTCACCAGCCAGTTCAGTACTTTTGGAGTGTAGTACCTACTGTAATGTAGGAGTATGCGTGTTTGAATGTGTGTGTGTCTGTGTTTAGCAAATGTAACAAATGTCATCCTCAGCTGCAAATCCTTCTATTGCATCATCCATTTGACCCAAATAGAACCACCCCACTCGGACAGAGTTAAAATTAGTCCCAAGATGCAGTCACCTATTATCAAAACCTCAGTAATGCCTTCACTACATTGAATTCAAAGCACACATCCTCATTGATAAATCCATCTATAGTGTCTCCATGTGCAGCCTTCACTAATCTCCTCTACCTCTATAATCCAGCTCATGCCATTGATCTTCATCCAGTCCCAGTTTATCGCTCTTGGGCTGCTCCCTCAGTAGGTATAGATGAACCCGCTTCCTGAACTGCTGATCTAAGCCCCACCCTGAAAATTCTCCTGATCATCTTGCACTCACAGACCCTGAGTCATGAGGTCTGTTTCCATGCTGTATGACTCAATGACATGTCATCTGTAATTGGTTGGTTGCATTCTTGTATTTGAATGGGAAAACAGAGTTAAAATTATACTGCTGGGATTTGAACACAAACGGGAAGGCTGACATTTAAATGCAGGACTGAGAGAATGCTGTACTGCCAGAGGTACAGAGGGCAAGACAATAAGTAGACGGCGCTTCTCGGCCTTTTGGCTCGGAATATGTGTCGTTCCTGAGGACCAGAGGAAGAGATTCTGCTCGAGTGCTGCAGGTTCGACACAGCGGACGTGTGCTGGCAGGGGAGATACCACGGGGGTCGTGTTGCGAGTCATCGGAGCTGCTGGAGATCATCACTGGATCGTGATTGGACGTTGGAGGATCGTTTGGTTGTGCTGACCTGCTATTGGTGGATCTTCATGCTGGCTTCGGCCTAACGCCAATTCAGGGACCAGCCAACCTCAGAGCTATGGCCTCAACAGCTGCCCGCAGCCCTGGGCATGGGGTTCGAAACACTGTCCTGGTGACTGTGAAGAAGATAGAGGATCGTACGCCACTTGACCGCATGCTGTTTATCAAGAAAGTGCTGCTGGGATGCTGTGGGTTCGCTGCAGCGGACGTGTACTGCCTGCAGGATTTCCCTGGGGCAGGCTACTTCGATGTCACCTTCAGGAGCATGAAGCAATGTGAGCAGCTCCTGAAGGTCTTCAAAGAGAAGGAAGGGGAGCCGCTGTTC
>NC_057735.1:3792020-3794316 GCF_004010195.1 Chiloscyllium plagiosum
TTGCCTTGGCTCAATGACTCCAGAGCAGGTAAATGACCACAGTGAAAGCCTGGATAGCTACCTCAGCCCAGCGAGGGTCCAGCAGTTCATGCTCACCATGGGGATGCAGACAGCTTCCCCAGATTTCCCTGCGGCAGGCTATTTCGATGTGACCTTCAGGAGCGTGAAGAATTGTGAGCAGCTCCTGAAGGTCTTCAAGGAGAAGGAAGGGGAGCCTCAGTTCTCCATCTTGTCGGCGGTCCCGTTGTGTGTGCTTCCTGCGCAGAAGAGTCGGGTTGTTACAATCCATATGTACAACCCTCACGTCCCAGCAGCGGATGTCCTGACCTTCTTGAGAAGATACGTCCAGGTCGAAGGAGAGAGTACCGATGTGGTTGATCCTTTCGGATCTGGACCAGCAAACGACAGGTCAGGGTAACCCTGAGGGTCGATGCCAGTGGGAACATCCTCCACCCACCCTCCAGCTTTGCCATCGGAGGAAGCAGAGGTTACCTGACATAGGCAGGGCAGCCGAAAGCGTGCCGAACCTGCGGGAAGTCAGGCCACATGGCGGCGGATTGTAACGTCTGCCGAAACTGCAAGCAGGAAGGCCACCCGACCAAGGAATGTAAGGAGGCCAAGAACTGTAATCTGTGCGGAGAGGCGGGCCACATGTACACGGCCTGCCCAAGACGAGGGGCCGCCACCTATGCACAGATGGCCGGAGGTGGCAACACGAGCTGTGGACCGCCTAAGACCAGCGAGGTACCACAAAACAGCACGGGAACGATGTCTGGGGCACCCAGAAGGAAGGGCACGCTGTAGCGGAGCAGACGGCAGACAGCGGGGCAGAAGGAAGGGCAGACTGTAGCGGAGCAGACGGCAGACAGCGGGGAGATGCAGCAGCCGATCCAAGCTCCTTAAAGCAGACGGAGGAAATGGAAGAGGAGGGAGGGATCAAAGGAGGCAGAGGATTGGATTACTGTCAAAAGCAGGAAGAGGAAACCTCTCAAGGCCTCCAAAGCCACCCAGCGAAGGGGGAAGTGACACCTACATGACGAGGATACAGGCAGCTCTTCCGACGGTGAGGACGGGCGCAAGGAGGGACGTCACCAGAGGAAGAGACAGAGCGCCGCGGGGAAAAAGGAGGGCAGCACCGCCCAAACAGGAAAAGACCATCCCTCTGAGGGGATGGGTAAAGCCCCCCCGCCCCTCCCACCCGGTGAGAACCAAGAGGTACCCACCGGCCCAAAGCTCCAGGTAACTGGGAGGTCCTGTGACAGCCCCGCTGTCAGATGGAGAACTGGACCATGCGGACCCTGGGCCCGACCAGAAGACACCAGAGCGGGGAAATGGCTCCAGCGTGGAGCCGGACAGCTACCTCAGCCCTGGGAGGGTCCAGCAGTTTGCCGTCACCATGGGGATGCACACAGCTACCCCAGAGGGGCAAGACCAGCAGCAAATGGACACTGTAAACCTCGTAAACTGTTAAAATGAGGTTAAAAATTGCCAGCATCAATGTGCGTAGCATCAAATCGGCTACGCGATGTGTTTCTACGATGGCCTTCCTGGCCAACGTTAAAGCCGACGTCCTGTTCCTGCAGGAGTGTGGGATACCGCACCTCAGCAGCTACAGGAGATGGTCGAGCTTGTGGGCCCATGGGCCGTCAGTTTGGTCGGGGGGCAACGATAGCCGCGCCTCCGGCCTGGGTATCCTTTTGTGAGGAGGCAACTTCACCATCTCCAAGGTTAAGGAGGTGGTGGGCGGGTGCCTCCTCATCACCGACGTCATGTACAGGAATGCTCCCCTGAGACTGATTAATGTGTATGCCCCAGTGGGTAAGAGTGAACGGTTGGCCGTCCTGCAGCAGCTTCCACTGTTGCTGGCTACATCCAGGCCGGTCATTCTGGCCGGAGACTTCAACTGTATCATTGATGCAGATGGACGATCCGGCGGGGGGGACAGTAAACTGGACACCACGTCCAGAGCCCTGATGGACACGGTAAAAGATGCCAAGCTGCACGACGTCTTCAACACCCCTGCAGACGGAGCGCAGCGTAGATATACATGGTCACGGGCAGACGGGTCTATCCGCTCAAGGATAGATTACCTGTTTGTGTCCCGAACGCTCTCGGTCAGATCCACCGATGTCAAGCCGGTGTTCTTCTCTGACCACTGCCTCCTGCTGGCCGACTGTCACCTACAGGACGAGCAGCGGGCTGGTAAGGGAACGTGGAAACTGAACACCAAGCTGTTGACCCCGGGAAACATTGAGGAGCTCAAGAGGGACTAAGCAGGTTGGAGAACCGTGAAGCC
>NC_057735.1:3794790-3800651 GCF_004010195.1 Chiloscyllium plagiosum
ACTCCCTCCTGCTGGCCGACTCACCTACAGGACGAGCAGCAGGCTGGTAAGGGAACGTGGAAGCTGAACACAAAGCTGTTGACCCCGGGAAACATTGAGGAGCTCAAGAGGGACTACGCAGGTTGGAGAACCGTGAAGCCCCTCTTTGAGTCCCCAGCGGACTGGTGGGAAACAGTAAAAGGGAACATCAAGAGGTTCTTCATCCTCAAAGGTGTTCAGGAGGTGAGAGAGAGACGGGGAAAACTGTCCCAGCTTCAGGAAAGTATGCTGCAGACGATGGGGGTCGATGTCACGGAGAACCTCAAGGAGGTGAAGGGCCAGCAAGCCTCGCTCTTTGCCTCGGAGGCCTCCAAGATAATCTTCCGGTCCAGGGTCCGCTTGGTGGAGCAGGACGAGATGTGCTCACGTTTCTTCTTCCAGAAGGTGCACAGAGAAAGCTCCGTGCAGGAAGAAGATGGCTTGGCGACGTCATGAGAATCATCAAATCCTTCTACGCCAGTCTGTATGACGCGAAGCCGACCAACAGCACGGCCTCCCAGTTGTTCCTGTCCTCTATCACGGAGGTCTTAGACGACAGAACACGGGAGAGGCTGGACCAGCCACTATCTCTGGACGAGCTGACCAAGGCCGGGTCCTTCGAAAAGAATAAAACTCCTGGAAGCGACGGCTTACCGGTCGAGCTCTATTCTGCTCTGTGGGACTTGATTGGCCAGGACCTACTGGAGGTGTATGTCAGTATGCTTCGGGCAAGTACCATGAGTGAATCCATAAGGAAAGGCATCATCACCCTCACCTACAAGCAGAAGGGGGAGAGGGAGGAACTCAAAAATTGGAGACCAATCTCACTGTTGAATGCGAATTACAAAATTCTGTCAAAGGTAATCGCCAACCGGGTCAGGTCTGCTCTGGGTCGGTGATTCACCCTGACCAAACCTGTGCTGTACCGGGCAGGAAGATCGCTGAGAGTCTCGCACTCCTCAGGGATACGATCGCCTACGTGCAGGACAGAGGGTTGGACTCCTGCCTGATCAGCCTGGACCAGGAGAAAGCCTTTGACATGATATCACACAGGTACATGAGAGATGTTCTCTTCAAAATGGGCTTTGGGGAGGGAATCTGCAATTGGATCAGACTGCTCGACACCAACATTGTCAGTGCAGTCTCAATCAATGGGTGGGATTCAGATAGCTTTCCAGTCAGATCTGGAGTCAGGCAGGGCTGCCCTCGCTCTTCTGCCTTGTTTGTGTGCTGTATAGAGCCATTGGCCGAGTCCATCAGGAAGGATGCGAGCTGACAGGGGTGACTATTCCTGGCAGCGGGGGCCTGCAGGTCAAGGCCTCTCTGTACATGGATGACATCGCCATTTTCTACTCGGATTCACTGTCCATGCGCAGACTCATGTGCATATGTGACCAGTTCGAATGGGTCTCGGGGGCCAAGGTAAGTCGAGGCAAGAGCGAGGCCATGCTCTTCGGGAACTGGGCCGACCAATCCTCGATCCCCTTCACCGTCAGGACTGACCACCTGAAGGTGCTGGGTATTTGATTCGGGGGGACTGGGGTGTGCGCCAAGTCTTGGGAGGAGCGTATCAGCAAAGTGAGGCAGAAATTAGGCAGATGGAAGCTACGGTCGCTCTCCATTGCAGGAAAAAACCTGGTCATCAAATGTGAGGCACTGTCATTGCTGTTGCACGTGGCATAGGTCTGGCCTATTCCCAGAACCTGTGCCGCTGCAGTCACCCGGGCCATCTTTCAATTTATATGGAGGTCAAAGATGGACCGGGTCCGAAGGGACTCGCTGTACAAAGATCTGAGCAATGGGGGAAAAAATACACCCAATGCCACCTTCACCCTGATGGCCACCTTTGTGTGTGGCTGCATCAAGCTGTGCGTGGATCCCCGGTACGCAAACACCAAGTGTCACTACGTACTGAGGTTCTACCTGTCCCCGGTGTTGCGAAGGATGGGCCTGGCCTCGCTGCTGCAGAACGTTCCGAGTAGTTGGACCATTCCGTATCACCTGTCCTTCGTGGAAAAGTTTATGAAGAAAAACACCTTTGACCTCAAGTCCATCAGGAAGTGCTCAGCACGTAGTGTCCTCGAGACCCTTCGGGAAAAGGAGAGGGCGGATCCAATCGAGCGGTTCCTTGAGCAGACTGTCAAAGCCATTCGGTAGAATGCCTCATCGCCAGAACTTTCCAACAAGCACCAAGACATGGCCTGGCTGGTGGTGAGAAGGGCTCTGTCTGTGAGATCCTTTATGCACGCCCGGACTCTCAGCAGCACCACACGCTGCCCTCGAAGCGGCTGCGGGGGGGACGAGACTGTCACACACCTCCTTCTGGAATGTGCCTATGCAGAAGAAGTCTGGAGAGGAATGTAGTGATGTTTGTTGAGGTTCGTCCCGAGCTGCGCTGTGACGGGGGACTCCGTGCTCTACGGTCTGTCCCCCGGACGCACACCGAGACGAACATCAACTGTGCCTGGAGGCTCATCAACTCGGTGAAGGACGCTCTCTGGGTGGTCCGAAACCTGTTGATCTTCCAGCTGAAGGAGTTGACCCCGACTGAGTGTTGCAGACTGGCACATTCCAAGGTCCAGGACTACGTGTTGAGGGATGCGCTGAAGCTCGGGGCAGCTGCCGCCAAGGCGTGGTGGGGAAAGACCACCATGTAATATCTGCCTGCCTAACGAAGACCAGGGGGCCCACGGAGTCATTTGGGTTCTGCTGACGCCTCAGCTAAATATATGGGCATATGATTGAAAAACGTACAGACCTGTATATAAAAATGATAAATTCTGTTCTCTGTATGTAAATGTTTATGTATGTATGGCATGACCAACTGTACAGACCATCAAATTATTTTATGAATAAAGTAAATGTTTGAAATAAAAAAAAAGTCCCTTCTGCTGTCTCAGGTATCTCACCGCACTATTTTGAAGGAAAGGGGAGCCATCATCTGGTGTCTGAGCCCAATATTTATCCCTCAATCAATGCCACAAAGATGGTGTTTTGAAGGAGCTTACTGTGTGTGAATTGATTGCTGTGTTTTCCATACAGCAGCAGCCACACTTCAATTTCTTCAGTGATTGTAAAGCATTTTATAATGCCTTGAAATGTTATAGAAAGAAAGCTTTCTTTTCTTTATCTGTCCAGTTCTTCTGCTACCTCTCTCATAATTATTTGCTGTGCCCGTCTCCTTGATCCATTTATATGTCAATGGTGCTATATTGGTCCTGTTGAATATTCTGCTGACATTGAATAGAAATGCTTTGTCGTGATGAATAATCAAGGAAAAGGCTCACGCTCCGAAGTTATGCTCCAGTGAACAGAGGAAGGAAATGAGGAAAATATCATATTCATTTGCATGAAAGCAGCTAAATGAAGATTTCTTTGCATTATTCTGCTGTTCTCCAGATGAAGAGGGGGCAGATTCAACAGGCAGAGTTTGACTATTCTCTCAGTTATTACACCTTTGCAGTCTGGAATTGCCAACTTTGGTTGGATATTTCATCACGTGATATCCTGAATGACCTTCACCACCATCAGTTGCCCAACAAATCCATCATGCCAGTTCCCCCTCTGACCACAATCAAAGCCATTTTTGCTGCATTATACTTATAATTAATAAGTCAGTATTAAGGGATGGCACGGTGGCTCAGTGATTAGCACTGCTGCCTCACAGTGCCAGGGACCCGGGTTCAACTCCAGCCTCAGGGGACTGTGTGTGGAGTTTGCACATTCTCCCCATGTCTGCGTGGATTTCCTCTGGGTGCTCCGGTTTCCTCCCACAGTCCAAAGATGTGCAGTTTAGGTGGATTGATCAAGCTAAATTGCCCATAGTGTTAGGTGCATTAGTCAAAGGGAAATGGGTCTGGGTGGATTACTCTTTGGAAGGTCGGTGTAGACTGGTTGGGCCAAAGGGCAGGGAAGCTAAGCTAATCTAAACTTTCAAAGAAAATAAAAGAAAGGTCGTGAATCTTTGGAACCCTCTTTCTAAAAAGGCAGAGAAAGCACATCTTGGAATATTTTAAAGAAAAGGTAGATAGATTCTTGAAAGTAAGGGAGTGAAAGATTGTTGGTCTTTATGAAGGCTCAGTGTTGGAATGTAATTTGAGGTTCCAATCAGAGCAGCAAGTGATTAGATTAGATTACATCACGTTACAGTGTGGAAACAGGCCATTCGGCCCAACAAGTCCGCACCGACCCGCCGAAGCGCAACCCACCCACACCCGTACATTTACCCATTACCTAACACTACAGGCAATTTAGCATGGCCAATTCACCTGACCTGCACATCTTTGGATTGTGGGAGGAAACCGGAGCACCCGGAGGAAACCCACGCAGACACGGGGAGAATGTGCAAACTCCACACAGTCAGTCGCCTGAGGCAGGAATTGAACCCGGGTCTCAGGCGCTGTGAGGCAGCAGTGCTAACCACTGTGCCACCGTGCCGCCCAAGTGGTGGAGCAAGTTCAAGGAACTGAATGATGTACTCCTGCTCTTTTTTTGGTATGTTGTTATCTGGGTTCTTTTTTGCAGGTATCAGTTAGAAATTAACCTTTACCTCCTGGACACACCAGGAAAACTCTGGATAGTTGGAAAGCACAATTCCATTCCCACACGTACACACTTCTTGCTTACACTTGTTTCCATGTCCTTGTTATTTCTGTGTTGGAACACAATAATAAATCACGCTGAACTCAGCAATATTTTGTTTTCCCTTTTGGAGGCTTGGGAGCCCCTCAGGCAGGAGGAGGATGGTAGAGAGAAATGAAGCAAGTTTCTACAACGCATTTAGTTCAAGCATTCTGAAGTCATGTTAGTTGAACACGTGTCAGAAACAGCTGTTGGCAAAAGAATCCAAGGAAGTTTTTATTTTATGCAGCAAGTTGTTGAGATCATATACAGCTTGGTAAGGCAACGGAAACAACTTTCAGAAGTGAATTGGCCAAATACTGAAAGGGGAACCATTGCAGGGTGAGCAAAGTGGGCAAAGTATGGGCAATGACCCTTACAGAGAGTAGACTTGGCAATGGTGGGCCAAACAGCCTGTTTCTGTGAAGTTTTAGTTTTATTCAGGCCTCACTAAGTATCCAGAAGTTAAAGCATTTTCTTTTACCAGTGCCTGGATTAGTGGTGCTGGAGGAGCACAGCAGGTCAGGCAGCATCCAAGGAGCTTCGAAATCGACGTTTCGGGCAAAAGCCCTTCATCAGGAATAAAGACAGTGAGTCTGAAGCGTGGAGAGATAAGCTAGAGGAGGGTGGGGGTGGGGAGAAAGTAGCATAGAGTACAATGGGCTCTTCAACCATGTCGTGAAACAAACTCGCTACCACAGCCACATGTGCTTCCTCAGTGCCTGCCTCCCTAACCAACTCATCCCACCCGAATAGGACAAACAGTACAGACTACAGATTCAAAAACACCAGCAACAGTTCTCCTTCAAGATCCTCCGCTCCACACTTGCAGCAATGCACCGGCACCTAACCTCTCTCCAGTCAGCCCTGCCGCAGCTGAGGGCCACACTCTCTCAGAATTGCAAAGGACCCACTCTGTACTACATCCTCAGGAGAATTCATACTCTCAACAAACAGTATTTCAATTCCATCTCAAACATCAAAAACTGTAAGTACAACAAACTTTTATCTACCCACCTCCATAACCAGCGCTACTCAAACATTCCAGAAGATTCAAAGTTTGTGCGAAGATTTGTAGCTCGGGTGCTCGTTGTTGTGGTTCGCCTCAGAAACACCATTAGCCATGCGGCTGATGCAGCTACCACCCCCACGCTGATTGATGATGTCACTTCTGCCCCCATCATGGCCACTCCCACAGCCACTTCCGGCCCTCACATCATCGC
>NC_057735.1:3803090-3818632 GCF_004010195.1 Chiloscyllium plagiosum
CCTCCCACTCTGCCGTGGACATGGAGGTCCTGGGCCTCCTTCACCGCTGCTCCCTCACCACCAGACGCCTGGAGGAAGAACGCCTCATCTTCCGCCTCGGAACACTTCAACCCCAGGGCATCAATGTGGACTTCAACAGTTTCCTCATTTCCCCTTCCCCCACCTCACCATAGTTCTAAACTTCCAGCCAGACCTGTCCCCATGACTTGTCCGGACTTGTCCTACCTGCCTATCTCCTTTTCCACCTATCCACTCCACCCTCTCGTCCCTGACCTATCACCTTCATCTCCTCCCCCAATCACCCATTGTACTCTATGCTACTTTCTCCCCACCCCACCCTCCTCTAGCTTATCTCTCCACGCTTCAGGCTCACTGCCTTTATTCCTGATGAAGGCCTATTGCCCGAAATGTCGATTTCGAAGCTCCTTGGATGCTGCCTGAACTGCTGTGCTCTTCCAGCACCACTAATCCAGAATAATGGGTGCCTGTCTGTATGGGAGAGGAAGAAACAACACTCAGAGAAATTAGACTTCATCCATTTAGGTCATTTTTTCCAATTGTGCTGAATGTGGAGAGGCTGATCCTCCTTGTGGATGTCTTGGATCCGAAGGTGTCATCTCAGAATCTCAGTCTGCATAGAAATTAGGAGGTGTTTTTTTCTCTCAGTGAGGAATTTTTTACAACAAGGAGATGTAGGAGCTGGGTTGTTAAGGATAGTCAAGGCTGAGAGACACACATTTTCAATTTGCAAGGAAATCAAGGGGACTCTGTAAATGATCTTTTTATACTGAAGCTGTGTTTGTACAAGTTGGATGTCCAATGACGCACTGATGAAATTGAGCTCAACAAACCATTTCCCAAATTGAATTTTGAAACATATTCACCATTATGTCAGTGGGCAGCTGGGGATATCTAGAAACACAGTGCACAATATCTGTTTTATTTTGCAGTCTTGGTAAAGAGTGGGGCCCAAATAACAAACATATCAAGATTCCTTGATTTGTTCAAGGAGAAAGGATGTGTCCAAACAGTGCATGAGGTAATGTGTGGGAGGTTTAAATAAAAAAAACAAAGCTTTCTTACTGAATTCTTATGTTCACTCAATTCCAAGATTACATTTATTTTTAGGTATTAGCTGTGACTGAGAGTTCAAATGCCACACCAGAGACCTGGACACCGAACGATAGTGCGGGAGTGCTGCATTGTTCAAAGTGCTGTCTTTTAGGTGAGGCAGTCTCGCTCTACCTCCTCAGGTGAACATAAATAAAACCTCATGGCATATTTTTGAAGGAGGGCAGGGAAGTCATTTCTGGTGTTCTGGGCTAATATTTATCCCTCATACAGCACTCCCCAAAAATAAACAAGTTAACAAGTCATTGTCATGTTGCTGCTTTGACAGACTTGCTGCACTTCCTATATAACTAAAATGGCTACACTTCACAAGTATGTTGTTGCCTGTAACCAAGAGAACTGCTGTCAGCAATGGAAAAAATAAAATTGAAAACGTACAAGATGCTAGAACTGGGAGAAGAATGAGATTTGAATCAGAGATCAGAGGGGAGGGGAGGCCGAGAATGGAATCTCAAATTTTCTCCTTAACATTTAAAAGACATCTGTTTGGGTATATGAATAGGAAGGGTTTACAGGGAGATGGGCCAAATGCTGGCATATTAGACAAGGAGAGATTAAATTGTCATAATATAACAGTAGAATTGGGCAAAATAAAAATGAATTAAAAGGAAACTGCTTTTGAAAAACCCATTAATGAGTTTGATGACTTAACCAGCCAATTAGGTAAGGAGGGGAACACTGGATATGGCGTACTTGGGTTTTCAGAAAATGTTTGACAAGGTCTGCGCAGATAAAGCAGCAAAATCAGAACACATGGAATCGGGGCGGAGGGGCACAATATATGGGCATGGATTGAGGATTGGTTAACGGATATAAAACAGTGGTTATAAACTGATTACTCTCAGATTGGCAGGTTGTGACAAGGGTTGTTACAAGTGGGGTATAGTAAGGATCAGTACTTGGGTCCCAGCCTTTTATAATATACAATGATGTTGGGGTTGAACGGAATATTTTAAACTTTGTGGATGATAAAACCAGGTGGAAGTATTGTTGAGGAGGATGTAGAAAGATTAAAAAGACTGAGTAGGTAAGAACATGGCAGATGTAGTATAATGTGGAAAAAAGTGAAGTTATCCAATTTGATAGGAAAATCAGTAATGCTTAGATTTTCTTTAAATGAGATTCCATTGAAAACCAACTTTAAAGGAGGTGCTGGGAGTAGTGGTCAAAAGCTTGAAAGAAGAGGTGGGTCCTCTTGGATTTCCTAAAGGAATAGAGAGAGAGAGGTGGGAAAATGGATGGCTTTAGGAGTATGCATTGAAGAGGCCAACAAAGCTGTAGTTGACAAAGCATAGGTTGTGGTATTGGCAATGGATAAACTGGGACAGATGAAGAGGTGGGTATTATTACAGAGATGGAAGTAGTCAGTCTTTGTGCTGGATGTAGGATAAGAGAACTGTGCACAGTGTGAATGAGAGGGCCAGTCCTGCCAGCTGCCCGGTTAGTTAGAGGCAGTGGCTAGAGAAGGGATTGGAATTTGCAGGATAGACAAAAGCTGAAGGTGGTATCAGTGGTTAACTGATGGAAATTGTGACCCGTTTTAGTCGAGGTTGACCGGGATATACGGGGGAACTTGCAGCTGAGCAGAAAGTTCAGATTAGCATGGGGTCAGGAAGGGTGACTAGGTGATTAGCAGTTTGCAGGGAATGAGGTAAAGAGCAGGAACTGGATCGCACAAGCAAGTTGAAATGAGAAAGGATGGTTTGGTGTGATTAGAGAGAAACTAGAGAAAAATGCCAGCTCAGGGCGAGGGGGAGGTTAGGAAAGATGAACGTTAAGTGTGTGGGCTAGAAGGCAGAAAGGGAAACAGAAGATACAACTAGATGGATTAAATCTTTGTAATGAAATAGTCCAGAAGCTCCTCATACCAACTTGTAGAAAAGAGGATGTTTAGGGCCGGGGGAAGGGGTTTAAGGTGACCTTGGTAGTGAAGCAGAGAAATCAGGGGTTGTCTTTGCATTCCAGGATCTCAGTGAGGGAGTGGAAGCTGGAATCTCACCACTTGTTAGATGCAAATACATGCCAGTGTTTAAATGATTCAGTAATTACATATTAACAGAAGACATTTCTTTGCAGAGAGGAGAATCAGAGTTTCTCTAACCAGTTCCCCTATGTACAGATTTGCTTTTGAAACCAGATGTTACCAGTGAGGTCAATCTCTCAAACAGGAGATTTAAGTACAAGGTCACATTGTAGAAAAGGCGCTCTGACTCCATTGAAGATTAATGTATATCCTGGCACCCTGAAACCGAAGGTACACCGGCTGTCAATAAGCCTGAAACTTTAAAGTATAATCAGACACTGGAATATTTGCAGTAAACATTCATCTAAAGCAGTATTTATGGTTATGTGTCATGACAATGGAATGTGTGCTCATGATCTCAATAGAGTTTTCAGCAACAGATCTACTTCCCAGGGGAAAAAAAAACTATTTGATCCCCACAGAAATATGACACAATTTGCATTTATTTATAAACACCAAAAGACATTGGTGCAGACTCAGGCTATTTGGCCCATTGCATCTGCTCTGTCATTTAATGAGATCATGGCTGATCCGATAATCCTCAACTCCATTTTCATGTCTTTTTCTTGATTCCCTCAGTGATTAAAAATCTGTCAATCTCAGCCTTGAATATACTTAATGACTCAATCTCGAAGCCTTCGGTGCTCAAGAATGAACTACCCTCTGAGAGATAAAATTCCTCCTCATTGCTTTGTCAATAGGTGACCCATTACTCTGAGAATGAGGGTTCTGATATTTTCCTCTGGTCCTAGACTTTCCCACAAAGGGAACCTCTCCACATCAATTCCGTCAAGTCCCCTAAAAATCTTCTATGTTTCATAGAACATTACAGCATAGAACAGGCCCTTCGGCCCTCAATGTTGTGTCGACCTGTGGAAGCAATCTGAACCTACACTATTCCATTCTCGTCCATATGCCTTTCCAAATGCCATTTCAAAGCCCTTAAATTTGCGAGTCTACTACTGTTGCAGGCAGTGCGTTCCATGCCCCTACTCCTCTCTGAGTAAAGAAACTACCTCTTACATCTATCACCTCTCAATTTAAAGCAATGTCCCCTCGTGCTAATCATCGCTATCCGAGGAAAAAGGCTCTCACTGTCCAACCTATCTAACCCTCTGATTATCTTATGTCTCAATTAAGTCACCTCTCAACCTTGTTCTAACAAAAACAGCCTCAAGTCCCTCGGCCTTTCCATGTAAGACCTTCCCTTCATACCAGGCAACATCCTAGTAAATTTAGTACCAGAGGACTGGAGGATTGCAAATGTTGTGCCCTTGTTCAAGAAGGGCATAGAGATAACTTAGGTAATTATAGACCAGTGAGCCTTACGTCTGTTGTAGGAAAAGTTTTGGAAAGAATTATAAGAGATAGGATTTATAATCATTGAGCAAGCAGCAATTTAATTGGAATTAGTCAACGTAGATTCGTCAAGGGCAGGTTGTGTCTCACAAACCCCATTGAGTTTTTTGAGAAGGTGACCATGCATGTGGATGAGGGTAGGGAGGGCAGTTGACGTGGTGTCCATGGACTTCAGCAAAGCCTTTAATAAGGTTCCACATGGTAGGCTACTGGAGAAAATGCAGAGGCATGGGATTAAAAGTGATTTTGCAGTTTGGATTAGAAACTGGCTTTCTGTAAGAAGGCAATGAATGGTAGTTGATGGAAAATATTCAGCTTGGAAGCCGGTTACCATTAGTGTGCCACAAGGATCTGTTTTGGGACCATTGCTGTTTGTCATTTTTAGAAACTACTTGGACGCAAGCATAGGTGGATGGATTAGTAAGTTTGCAGATGACACTAAAGTCGGTGGAGTGGTGGACAGTGTGGAAGAATTTTGCAGGTTGCAGGGAGACTTGGATAAACTGCAGGACTGAGCTGAAAGGTGGAAAATGGAGTTCAATGCAGATAAATGTGAGGGGATTCACTTTGGGAAGAATAACAGGAAGGCAGAATACTTTGTCAATGGAAAGATTCTTGGTAGTGTGGATGTGCAGAGGGATTTTGGTGTCCATGTACATAGATCCCTGAAAGTTGTCACCCAGGTTGATAGTGCTGTTAAGGAGGCATACAGTGTGTTAGGTTTTATTGGTAGAGGGATTGAGTTCTGGAGCCAAGATGTCATGGTGCAACTGTACAAAATACTAGTGCAGCAAGTATTGTGTGCAATTCTGGTCACCCTGTAAATATAGACCCCCGGGAGGGGCCTCTCGGTTCTGCGATCAGTCAAATAAACACTAGCAGCTTGGTCGATTTCAGCAAGATTTAACAATTTATTACGACGCTGGGCATAGGTTATCCAGCAACACTGGGGTTAAGCACCTCTGTGTACTCTGGAAAAGTTGCTGCAATTAGCTTAAAACACAGACAACTTTTAGAGGTCTCTTAACAAACAGAACAGCCTTAATTTCAAAGTTAATCCAATGAAATGAAATAAAGTGACAAATAGACATAAAATTAAGCCAATGATATTTCCTGGGAACTGACTTGTTTTGCACGCCCCTATCTCTGGCCACCTGTCTTCCAAAGCCAGTCTAGGATGCTTTAATAATGTCATATCTTACTTAGTTAATTTATACGATGAACAGGGCATTGTTTGCTAATCTCTTTCAATTAGTTCGAGAATGCGGTTTTCAGCAGAGTAGATGCCATTGCTCCTAGAAGCTATTTTCTTATGTTATTTTATGTTACTTGCATTAAGAAGCAATTTTGTAGTTAGTAAAAGCATGCATTAAATGGTTGCTCCTGACAACAGCCTAAATCCAGAATTTAGATCCTCAACCCCATTACAGGAAAGCTGTGAAAACATTGGAAAAGGTGCAAAAGAGATTTACCAGGATGTTGCCTGGTCTGAAGCAAATGTCTTATGAGGAAAGGCTGAGGGACTTGGTTCTGTTCTCATTGGAAAGAAGAAGGCTAAGAAACGATTTAATAGAAACACACATGGTCAGAGGATAATATAGAATGGACAGTGAGAGTCTTTTTCCTAGGATGATGACACCCGCTTGTATGAGGGGGCATAGCTGCAAATTGAAGGGTGATAGATTTAAGACAGATGTTAGAGGTAGGTTTTTCACTCAGAGAGTGGGAAGGGCATGGAATGCCCTGCCTGCCAATCTTCCTCTCCCAATATCCCCACCAGTACCCTTCCACTGACACTCTCATTTGTTTGGATGAACTGGTCCTCACCCTCAATCATTTCTCCTTTGAATCCTCCCACTGCCTCCAGACAAAAGGGGTAACCATGCCACCTGCATGGGCCTCAGTTATGCTTGTATCTTTGTCGGTTACATGGAACAGTCCATCTTCCACAGTTACACCAACACCATTCCCCACCTTTTCCTCCGCTAGATTGATGACTGCATCGGTGCCACCTCATGCTCCCATGAGGACGTTGAACAGTTCATCAACATCACCAACACATTCCACCCTGACCTTATGTTCACCTGGACCATTTCAGACACCTCCCTTCACTTCCTGGACCTCTCCATCTCCATCAATGGTGACCAACTCAACACTGACATCTACTACAAACCCACCGACTCCCACAGCTACCTGGACTACACCTCCTCTGTTGCTTCCGATGCGGTGTCCTCTACATTGGGGAGACCGGGCTACTCGCAGAGTACTTCAGAGAACATCTCCAGGACATGCAACCCCACCGCCTCATCGCCCAACATTTCAATTCCTCCTCCCACTCTGCCGAGGACATGCAGGTCCTAGGCCTCCTCCATCGCCACTCCCTAACCACCTAACGCCTGGAGAAAGGACGCCTTATCTTCCACCTTGGGACCCTCCAACCCCAGGGCATCAATGTTGATTTCACCAGTTTCCTCATTTCCCCTCCCCCAACATACTCCAGTTCCAACTTTCCAGCTCAGCACCATCCTCATGATCTGTCCCATCTGTCCATCTTCCTTCCCACCTATCTGCACCACCCTCCCCTCCGATCAATCACTCTTGTGGAACAATGTAATGTCCCTGCCGCTGGAATGGGAGGCCCAGAGACGAGATGGACCTAAGGGTCTGTTTCTGTACGGTATAACTCTGTGACTCTACAAGTTCTACTCCAGAGTTGTGTGACAACATCTCTGAATAGTTTGATTAGTAAAATAGGTTAGGTTGACTGTACTATTGCAGGTTTCATGTAGGGTTCCACTGGGTGAGCTAAGACTGTTTGGTAGGGGAAAACAATTTAGTAGTCTAATGGGAATAAGCTCTTGTATTAAATATGAACATAGTTTAATGTATGTTAGCAACTACCGGTTACACTGGATATGGTAGACATCATTCATGAGAACATGAGGATGACCTGGAAGTTAGGTCTCAGTCCTTTGAAATATTAAATTCTGCTCCCACTGAGTCATCGTAGTCAGCAGTGCTGGAGGTACTTCATAGGATCAACTTTCAAACTCTCTCACAACAAAAGTACAGCCTGTCCCAGGGGGTCAACGGTGCTGCATGTTGTCAGAGGGTCAATGTGTATTTTGACTACAAAGGAGTGGAATGTCCCAGGTTACTAAGAAATGCAAATTCACCTCTCCTTCCCTTGCTTGTATGTTTAGCATCCTCTCATGGGACATGGGTATCAGCTGCCAGAGGAAGTGGTGGAGGCTGGTACAATTACAACATTTGTTTCCCATCCTGAATTGCCCTTGAAATAAGTATTTGCCGTTTTGAGACTAGTTAACAGTTAACCACGGTGCTGAAAGTCGGGAATCACATGTAGGGTAGGTTAGTGAGGACAGTTGATTTCCTGCCCTAGCGTCATAGAGATGTATACCACGGAAACAGACCCTTCGGTCCAACCCATACATGCCGACCAGATATCCCAACCCAATCTAGTTCCACCTGCCAGCACCCGGCCCATATCCCTCCAAACACTTCCTATTCATATACCCATCCAAATGCCTTTTAATTGTTGCAATTGTATCAGCCTCCAGGTTTTACATGAATCGTTGATAAGTTTCATGGTCTCTCACTAAGTAACTTGAGTTTCAGACTGGATGCTCCACTTTTCCCCATGCTGATCTGCCATGTCTCGAATCCTGCCTCATTTTCAACTTTAAGCTGAAATTGTAATGTAGATGGTCAATTAAATCTGTGAGGACCGCAGTGAAAAGCAGATGCTAAAAGCAGTACTGAAAACTACATTGGATATGTCAGACATGTTCTTACAAATTAAAAGATGGTAGCTAGGGTCTTGCGATAACACTCTGGGCTCTAAAATGTCATGATTGGTCAGCAATGAATTGTGGACATGAAACCTGTAGCATTGGGGAGGACCGAGTAAAGAAAATCAGCAGCTTTGAAATGTAGTATTTAAAAAGCATCTGAAGGGTAATTTGGGTGGAGGAAAGAACGAATGACAGACTAACAGAGGAAGAGCAAGAGGTTGACTGTGAAGGAAGCAACTAAACACAACAGCTGTTTCTATGATGGGAGAGATTGGAAGGCTGAGCCTGCCACTTGTCAAGGCACTTGGATGATAGGTTCCATGAGTTATAGAGACGTTACAGCCCAGAGGAAGGTCACAGTAAGTGTTTTCCTCATTCGGAAACTCAGATCCAATGGGTGGGTTAAACGGATCAGGTCAGCTGAGATACCATGGTTAGGTTGGCTTTGTGTTTCTCTACCAGAAATAAAGCACAGAACAAAGCCTTCGGCCCATCAGATCAGTGTCAGCAAGAGCTCTTCAACCAGTTAATCATATTGTTATTAGATTAGATTACTTACAGTATGGAAACAGGCCCTTCGGCCCAACAAGTCCACACCGCCCCGCCGAAGCGCAACCCACCCATACCCCTACATCTACCCCTTACCTAACACTACGGGCAATTTAGCATGGCCAATTCACCTGACCTGCACATCTTTGGACACGGGGAGAATGTGCAAACTCCACACAGTCAGTCGCCTGAGGCGGGAATTGAACCCGGGTCTCTGGCGCTGTGAGGCAGCAGTGCTAACCACAGAGCCACCCATATTGTTTCCACTTTGTAAAGAATGTTAGGTGAGTGAATCCAGAACCAGAGGGTATAGGTTTAAGTTGAGAGGGGAAAGATTTATAGGGACCTAATGGGCAACGTTTTCACGCAGAGGATGGTGTGAATATGGAATGAGCTGCCAGAGGACCTGGTGGAGGCTGGTACAATTACAACATTTAAAAGGCATCTGGATGGGTACACGAATAGGAAGGGTTTAGAGAGATATGGGCCAAATACTGGCAAATGGGGCTAGATTTATATAGAGAATCTGGTCAGCATGGATGTGTTGGACTGAAGAGCCTGTTTCCATGCCATATAGCTTTGACTGTATGACTTTCAAGTGCAGATTGTAACAATATGAACATTGTGCCCTCTAGTGGCTGGGAGATGTAGTGTTGGACATGGAGAATGATGGCTGCAATTCAGAGTAAAATAAATATCATTGGATGTTGAGCCCATGGACAACCCTTGATCACCTCTTGGGAACTGAATTTAATGATACAGCCTGTGAGCAGGACTTAACTCTGACTCTAGGACATTTTCAAAATGACTACGTGGTTCTGAAGTGTATTATGCCATTTTTTGTAGTTCTCTCCCACTTTCATATTGCTAACTTCTCCCCAGCCCAGTGGAGCGGATTGGTG
This sequence comes from Chiloscyllium plagiosum, assembly GCF_004010195.1. Lineage (NCBI taxonomy): Eukaryota > Metazoa > Chordata > Chondrichthyes > Orectolobiformes > Hemiscylliidae > Chiloscyllium > Chiloscyllium plagiosum. Next base: position 3,812,870 of record NC_057735.1, read on the forward strand.
GGAAGGGAGATTGGTAGGTAGGACAGGTCATGAGGATGGTGCTGAGCTGGAAGGTTGGAACTGGGGTAAGGTGGGGGGAGGGGAAATGAGGAAACTGGTGAAGTCTCGAACCTGCTCTGCCATTTAGTGAGATCATGGTTGATTTCCTCCTTCAACCCCATTTTCCTGAACTCACTCTCTTGTCCCTTGACATTGTCGATCTCAGACTTGAGCATGATCATCAATTGAGCCTCCATATCCCTCTGAGGTAAAGAATTCCCAAGATTCACCAGCTTGAGTGAAGAATACCATGTCTGCAAATGTGAGTATTTAATAATGTTTTTGACAAGGTTCTGCATGGTAATTAGTTTCTGGAGTACTGTGTGCAACTCTGGTCCCTGTTGTAGGGAGGATATTATTGGAGAGGGTCCAGAAAAGAATTACCAGGATGTTGCTGGGAATAGAGAGTTTGAGGGATAAGGAGAGGTTGGATAGGCTGGGACTTTTTTCAGTGGAGCATACGAGGTTGAAGGGTCATGTTATAGAGATTTATAAAATCATGAAGGGGGTAGTTAAGGTGAATGGCGGGTGTCTTTTCCCTAGGGTGGGGGATGTCAAGACCAGAGGGTATATTTTTAAGATGAGAGGAGAAAAATTTAAAAACAACATGAGGGGCATTTTTTTTTTTTACACACAGAGTAGTTCATCTGTTGGATGAACTTCCAGAGGAAGTGGTGGATGCAGCTACAGTTACAATGCTTAAAAGACATGTGTAAGTACATGAAGAAGAAATGTTTGGAAGAATATGGGCCAAGTACAGAGAGACAGTTTGGAACTATGGTTGGCATAGACTGTTTGGACCAAAGGGTCTGTTGTGTTCTGTATGACTCCATGACTAGGAGACAAATGAAATTAAGGAATATGAAGATAGTTCGGGAAAGTGGCATTGAGGAGATCATCAGCCATGGTTGAGAATGGTGGACAGACTCGATGGCCTACTCCTGTTCCTGTGTTTCTTTTCTCAGTCCTAAATGGCCGGCGGCTGTCCTTTTCTTTGATTCCTGAAGAAGGGCTTATGCCCGAAACGTCGATTCTCCTGTTCCCTGGATGCTGCCTGACCTGCTGCGCTTTTCCAGCAACACATTTTCAGCTTTTCTTTGTCCCAGTCGAACACTCTGCAGTAGGAGCAGGAGAGAATCCTCTGTAGTCATGTAATGGAAAGAAATTGCAGCCGAAAATCACAACTCAACCTACAAGTAAAAGTCTATATGGCCACACTAACTGTACTCTTTGGTGAGCCAGTTAGCTCAATTGTCCCAAAGGGATCCTTCCATATCCGTCACAAATTCACTTGCACCTCCACACACATCATTTACTGCATCCACTGCACCTGATGTGGCCTCCTCTACACTTGGGAGACAGGCAGCCTACTTGCGGAATGTTTCAGAGAACACCTCTGGGACACCCGCGCCAACCAACCCAACCGCCCCGTGGCTGAACACTTTAACTCCCCCTCCCACTCTGCCAAGGACATGCAGGTCCTTGGACTCCTCCATCACCAGACGATGGCAACACGGCGCCTGGAGGAAGAGCACCTCATCTTCCGTCTAGGAACCCTCCAACCACAAAGAATGAATGCAGATTTCTCCAGCTTCCTCATTTCCCCTCCCCCCACCTTATCTCAGTCCCAATCCTGCTCCTTGGATGCTGCCTGACCTGCTGCGCTTTTCCAGCAACACATTTTTCAGCTCTGATCTCCAGCATCTGCAGACCTCACTTTCTCCTGTCTGGATGGCCAGTGTGGATCAGGTTGGTGTCAGCAGCACAGGGTTTGATCCCTGTGTCAGCTGGTGTGCATTCATAACCTACTTGCCTCATGGAGAGCTGAGGTTCCAAACTGCCTCCAGCAGAGAACTCAAGAACAGCCTGTCATTATGCATGTCTTATGGTTAAAGGACTATTAAGGAACAAGTTGGTGAAGAGAGTTGAAATGCTTTCCAATGATGATGGTCTCATATTGTCATCATCTCAGAGAGTGTCTCAATAGACAATAGACAATAGGTGCAGGAGTAGGCCATTTGGTCCTTCAAGCTAGCACCACCATTCATTATGATCATGGCTGATCATCGACAAGCAGTATCCTGTTCCTGCCTTAACCCCATGACCCTTGATTCCACTATCCTTAAGAGCTCTATCCATCTCTTTCTTGAAAGTATCTAGAGACTTGGCCTCCACTGCATCTGGGGCACAGTATTCCATATATCCACCACTCTCTGGGTGAAGAAGTTTCTCTTCAACTCTGTTCTAAATGGCCTACCCCTTATTTTTAAACTGTGTGCTCTGGTTCTGGACTCACCCATCAACAGAAACATGCTTCCTGCCTCCAGAGTGTCCAATCCATTAATAATTTTATATGTCTCAATCAGATCCCCTCTCATCCTTCTAAACTCTAAACTGTATACAAGCCCAGTTGCTCCAATCTTTCAACATATGATAGTCCTGCCATTCCGGGAATTGACCTCGTGAACCTACACTTCACTCCCTCAATAGTCAGAATGTTCTTCCTCAAATTTGGAGAGCAAAACCGCACACAATATTTCAGGTACGGACTTAACAGGGCCCTGTACAGCTGCAGAAGGAACTCTTTGCTCCTATACTCAATTCCTCTTGTTATGAAGGCCAGAATGCCATTAGCTTTCTTCACTGCCTGCTGTACCTGCATGCTTGCTTTCATTGACTGATGTACAAGAACTTTTTTACCCTAGATCTAGTTGTACTGCCCCTTTACCTAACTTGACTCCATTTAGGTAGTAATCTGCCTTCCTGTTCTTGCCACCAAAGTGGATAATCACACATTTATCCACATTAAACTGCATCTGCCATACAACCATCCACTCACCTAGCCTGTCCAAGTCACCCTGTATTCTCATAACATCCTCCTCACATTTCACCCTGCCACCCAGCTTTGCGTCATCAGCAAATTTGCTAAATATTACTTTTAAAAACTTCATCTATGTCATTAATGTACATTGTAAACAGCTGCGGTCCCAGCACCGAACCTTGTGGTACCCCACTGGTCACCGCCTGCCATTCTGAAAGGGACCCATTTATCACTACAAAACTTTGCCCCCAATATCATGTACCCTAATTTTGCTCCTATGTGGGACCTCAAAGGCTTTTTGAAAGTCCAGGTACACTACATCCACTGGCTTTCCCTTGTCCATCTTCATAAATACATCCTCAAAAAATTCCAGAAGATTATTCAAGCACGATTTCCCCTTCGTAAATCCATGCTGACTCTGACCTATCCTGTTACTGCTATCCAGATGAGTCGTAATTTCATCTTTTATAATTGACTCCAGCATCTTTCCCACTATTGACGTCAGGCTAACCGGTCTATAATTCCCTGTTTTCTCTCTCCCTCCCTTCTTGAAAAGTGAGACATTAGCCACCCTCCAATCTGCAGGAACTGATCCTGAATCTATAGAACATTGGAAAATGATCACCAATGCGTCCACGATTTCTAGAGCCACCTCCTTAAGTACCTTGGGATGCAGACCATCAGGTCCTGGGGACTTATCAGCCATCAGACCTAATAATCTCTCCAACACCATTTCCTGCCTAATATAAACTCCCTTCAGTTCATCCATTACCCTTGGTCCTTCAGTCATTATTACATCTGGGAGATTGCTTGTGTCTTCCCCCATGAAGTCAGATCCAACTCTTCTGCCATTTCCTTGTTCCCCATAATAAATTCACCTATTTCTGTCTTCAAGGGCCCAATTTTGGCCTTAACCTATTTTTTTCTTTTCACATACCTAAAAAAGCCTTTACTATCCTCCTTTATATTTTTGGCCAGTTTGCCTTCGTACCTCATTTTCTTTCTCCGAGTATTGCCTTTTTAGTTATCCACTGTTGCTCTTTCCCAGTACTCCGGCTTCCCGCTCATCTTTGCTATGTCATACTTCTCTTTTATCTTTATACAGTCCTTAACTTCCCTCGTCAGCCATGGCCGCACCTGCCTCCCCTAAGGATCTTTCTTCCTCTTTGGAATGAACCGATCCTGCACCTTCTGCATTATATCCAGAAATACCTGCCATTGTTGTTCCACTGCCATCCCTGCCAGGGTATTGAACCATTGAACTTTGGCCAGCTCCTCCCTCACAGCTCCATAGTTCCCTTTGCTCAACTACAATACTGACACCCCTGATTCTCCCTTCTCCCTCTCAAAATGCAGATTTAAACTTATCATATTATGGTCACTACCTCTTAATGGCTCCTTTACTTTGAGGTCCCTGATCAAATCCGGTTTGTTGCACAACACCAGATCCAGAATTGCCTTCTCCCTGGTAGGCTCCAGTACAAGCTGCTCTAAGAATCCATCTTGGAGACACTCCACAAACTCCCTTTCCTGGGGTCCAGTACCATCCTGATTCTCCCAGTCTACCTGCATGTTGAAATCCCCCATAACAACCATAGTAATACCTTTGCGACAGGCCAATTTCAAATCCTTATTCAACTTACACCCTACACCCAGACTACTGTTTGGGGGCCTGTAGATAACTCCCATTAGGGTCCTTCTACCCTTAGAATTTCTCAGCTCTATCCATACTGACTCTACATCTCCTGATTCTATGTCCCCCGTCGCAGGGACTGAATATCATTCCTCAGCAACAGGGCCACCCCACCCCCTCTGCACGTCAGTCTGTCCTCTCGATTGCACGTATAGCCTTGAATATTCATTTCCCAGGCCCTGTCCACTTGAAGCCACGTCTCAGTTATCGCCACAACATTGTACCTGCCAATTTCCAACTGAGCTTCAAGCTCATCCACCTTATTTCTTGTTCATATATAATATTCTTAATTTGTTACTCCCCTCACCTTTCCTATCAACCCCTATTTCACTTGGCCATACTGTATGATCCCTTCTTGAGTTTTCTGCTCCATTGATTCTGTTGTCTTTCTTAACTTCTCTTATTCTCACTTTCCCTTTAACTTCCTTCTTAAATTTCCAGTTTGACCCCTCCCTCCCCGCCACTACTTAGTTTAAACACACCTGTATTGCAGTGGCAAGCCTGCCGGCTAGAATGCAGGTCCTACACCTATTAAGGTGCAACCCATCCCTCTTATATAATTTATCCTTAATGCAAAACATACCCCAGTGATCCAAACATCCTCATCAACTCCAGTTTAATGTGACAGTCACTGTTTAGAACTGTGAGCAGAGGAGTGAAGAATGTCTACCCTCTCCAAACCAGACAGCTCCAAACATATAGAACTCATGAGCCTTGGTTGTCAGTTTGTCTAGCACTGACCAATGAATGTCCCACAGCAGGTTGACAGTGTGGAAGAACACATAGAGCTAGTGGACCTAGGAGAATCAGAGTAAAAATCTGCATCCTTTCAGCTGCTGAATCTATGTACCAGTGCAGCATTAGCAGCCTTGTGTAAAAGAGAGAGAGGTTTTGCAAAAAATCCTCACTCACTTAAACATATTCAACATGCAGACTGATGAGCAAACATCAACCAACATAATACTGTGGAGATATACAACGTGAAGGGAGCCACACTAAATCAAACAGAGTCTTATTTTGAAGAGGTAAAAACAATGACTGCAGATGCTGGAAACCAGATTCTGGATTAGTGGTGCTGGAAGAGCACAGCAGTTCAGGCAGCATCCAAGGAGCTTCGAAATTGACGTTTCGGGCAAAAGCCCTTCATCAGGAATAAAGGCAGTGAGCCTGGAGCGTGGAGAAATAAGCTAGAGGAGGGTGGGGGTGGGGA
>NC_057735.1:3819693-3827999 GCF_004010195.1 Chiloscyllium plagiosum
GTGGCAGGGGAAGGTGCCAGGATGGGGGGGTGGGTTGTAGGGGGGCGTGGACCTGACCAGGTAGTCACGGAGGGAACGGTCTTTGCGGAAGGCGGAAAGGGGTGGGGAGGGAAATATATCCCTGGTGGTAGGGTCTTTTTGGAGGTGGCGGAAATGTCGGCGGATGATTTGGTTTATGCGAAGGTTGGTAGGGTGGAAGGTGAGCACCGGGATGTTCTGACCTTGTAACTGAAATTATACATTGAAAAATACCTTGATTGTTTGTTAAGTCTCTCACCTGTTAGTGACCATGTAACTTTCTTTCATATGTGAACCACAAAACCTTTTTTTAAAACAATTGGTGTCAGCCCAGATAATATGTTAGCTCCCTGTGTGCTGTTTGATTAGATTAGATTCGCTACAGTGTGGAAACAGGCCCTTCAGCACAAGGGGTCCACGCCGACCCTCCGAAGAGTAACCCACCCAGACCCGTTTCCCTCTGACTAATGCACCTAAACACTATGCGCAATTTAGCATGGCCTATTCACCTGACCTGCACATCTTTGACTGTGGGAGGAAACTGCAGCACCCACAGGAAACCCACTCAGACACGGGGAGAACGTGCAAACTCCATACTGTTTAGACTGATTCGAATCTAAAATAAATGAATTAACAGTGTCTTACATGGATTCATGCAGTTTTTGAGCAAACTAAAAATTCACCCCACAAATATGTGTGTGTGTTTGTCTGAGGTGGGGAGTTGAGTATCTGTTATGTGTGAGTGAGTGTAAAAGGCTCTAAGTCTGTGAGAGTTTCTGTGTTGACAGCTGGACTGACTGATAGTTGTGATTCTGCACCAGTCCCTGTGCCTGGAGGAGGACTCCTCCAGTATCCCACAATCCCTCAGACCGGCCGGCCGGGTAAACATGGCGGACGGCGGCTCGGCGGGAATTGTCGAGCGGCTAAAGCGGTGTGTCAGTTGGTCGTGGACCTACCTGTGGGCGCTCTGGTTCGTCCTCGTGCTGGGCCTCCTCTACATCCTGCGGGCGCCGCTCAAACTCCACGAGAACCTCAGCGCCGGTAAGAGGCAGCGGACACCCCGGGTCCCGGTCAGTGTCCCTGCCGGCTCACTGTCACTCTTTCCCCGCCCACACTCTCCTCTTCCCCCCGGTGTCGGGCTCCGCGTTCACCACCTCCTGAGGGGGACGGCCGCGGACCCCCCTCACCGACCGCCATCTTGGCTGGGCCAGTGACGTCAGCAAGACCCTTCCCATATCACTGGGACACACAGGGAATGGGATCCACTGGGACTGGGACACACAGGGAATGGGATCCACTGGGACACACGGGGAATGGGATCCACTGGGACTGGGACACATGGGGAATGGGATCCACTGGGACTCACGGGGAATGGGATCCACTGGGTCTGGGACACACAGGGAATGGGATCCACTGGGACTCACGGGGAATGGGATCCACTGGGTTTGGGACACACAGGGAATGGGATCCACTGGGACTCACGGGGAATGGGATCCACTGGGTCTGGGACACACCGGGAATGGGATCCACTGGGACACACAGGGAATGGGATCCATTGGGTCTGGGACACACGGGGAATGGGATCTACTGGGACACATGGGGAATGGGATCACTCGGTCTGGACATGCAGGGAATGGGATCCACTCGGTCTGGACACGCAGGGAATGGGATCCACTGGGACACACGGGGAATGGGATCCACTGGATCTGGGACACACAGGGAATAGGATCCACTGGGACTGGGACACACAGGGAATGGGATCCACTGGGTCTGGGACACACAGGGAATGGGATCCACTGGGACTGGGGCACACAGTGAATGGGATCCACTGGGTCTGGGACACACGGGGAATGAGATCCACTGGGACTGCACAGGGAATGGGATCCACTGGGACTGCACAGGGAATGGGATCCACTGGGTCTAGGACCACACAGGGAATGGAATCCACTGGGATTGGGACTGCACAGGGAATGGGATCCACTGGGAGTGGGATCAACTGAAAATGGGATCCACTTGGACCACACAGGGAATGTGATCCACTGGATCTAGGACCACACAGGGAATAGAATCCACTGGGACTGCACAGGGAATTGGATCAACCGGGAGTGGGATCCACTGGGACTGGGACCACACAGGGAATGGAATCCACTGGGACTGGGACCACATGGGGAATGGGATCCACTGGGACTGGGACCGCACAGGGAATGGGATCCAGTAGGACTAGGACACAGAATCGTAGAGTCATAGAAATGTACAGCACTGAAACAGACCCTTCAGTCGAACTTGTCCATTCCGATCAAATGATGAAGGGCTTTTGCCCGAAACATCGATTTTCCTGCTCCTCGGATGCTGCCTGACCTGCTGCGCTTTTCCAGCACCACTCCAATCTTGACTCATTCCAACCAAATATCTGGACCTAGTCTAGTCCCATTTGCCAGCACTTGGCCCATAGCTCTCTAAACCCTTCCTATTCATAAGCCCATCCAGATGCCTTTTAAATGCTGCAATTGTATCAGCCTCCACCACTTCCTTTGGCAGCTCATTCCATATATGTACGACTCTCTGTGTGAAAAAGTTGCCCCTTAGGTCTCTTTTACATCTTTCCCCTCTCACTCTAAACCTATGCATTATAGTTCTGGACTCTCCCATGCAAAGGAAAAGACTTTGTCTGTTTATCCTATGCATGCCCCATATGATTTCAAAAACCTCTATAAAGTCACCCCTCAGCCTCCAATACTTCAGGGAAAACAGCCCTGGCCTATTCAGCCTCTCCCCAAAGCTCAAATCCTCCAACACTGGCAACATCCTTGTAAATCTTTTCTGAACCCTTTCAAGTTTCACGACATCCATTCCAAAGTGGCCTAACCAATGTCCTCTACAGCCATAACATGACCTCCCAATTCCTATACTCAATGCTGTGCCCAATAAAATAAAGCAGACCAAACACCTTCTTCACTATCCTATCTACCAGCGACTCCACTTTCAAGGAACTATGAACCTGCACTCCAAGGTCTCTTTGTTCAGCAACACTCCCTAGGACCTTACCATTAAGTGTATAAGCCCTGTTCTGATTTGCTATTCCAAAATGCAGCACTTCACATTTATTTAAATTAAACTCCATCTGCCACAGCTCAGCCCATTGGCTCATCTGATCAAGATCCCGTTGTACTTTGAAGTAACCTTCTTCGCTGTCCACTACACCTTCCATTTTGGTGTCACTTGCAAACTTACTAACTATACCTCTTATGCTCACATCCAAATCATTTATATAAATAGCAAAAAGTAATAGATTCAGCGCTGGTGCATGTGGCACACCATTGTTCACAGGCCTCCTATCTGAAAAGCAATCCTCCACCACCACCCTCTGTCTTCTACCTTTGAGCCGGTTCTGTATCCAGATGGCTAGTTCTCCCTATATTCCTTGAGGTCTAACCTTGCTAACCAGTCTCCCGAACGCCTTACTGAACTCCGTATAGGTCACGTGCACTGCTCTGCTTTCATCAATCCTTTTTGTTACTTTTTCAAAAATTTCAATCAAGTTTGTGAGACATGTTTTCCCACACACAAAGCCATGCTGACTATCCTAATCAGTCCTTGCCTTTCCAAATACATGTAAATCCTGTCCCTCAGGATTCCCTCCAACAACTTACCCATCACTGGCGTCAGGCTTAACGGTCTATGGTTCCCTGGCTTTTTCTTTCCACCTTTCTTAAACAGTGGTATCACATTAGCAGGCACACCTGATCAAGTCCTATATCCAGCACCTCCACCTCTGTAATATGGACATTTTTCATGGTGTCACCATCTATTTCCCCACATTCTATATCTTCCATGTCCTTCTTTCTCCTTTAATCCGTAAAATATCTGTCTCTTTGACTAACCTTTTGGTTATCTGGCCGATAACATTGGAATCCACTGAGTTGGGACCACACAGGGAATGGGATCCACTGGGAGTGGGACCACACAGGGAATAGGATCCACTGGGATTGGGAACACAGAGAATGGGGACCCCTGGGATTGGGACCACATAGAGAATGGGATCTACTAGGTCCGGGACCACTTGGGTAAATGGACTCCAATGGGAGTACGGCCACACAGGGAATGGGATCCACTGGGACTGGAATAACACTAGTAGTAGGATCCACTGGGACTGGGACCACACAGGGAGTGGGATCAAATGGGAGTGGGACCAGACCAGGAATGGGATCGAGTCGGACTGGGATCACATTAAGAGTAGTATCCACTCTTATGAATGGGGTCATTCTCCTGCCTTCTACCAGTAGCCTTTGATCCTCTTACTAATCAAGAACCTATCTATCTCTGTCTTGAATACACTCAATAACTTGCCCTCCACGTTCTTGTATGGCAGTGAGTTCCTCACATCAACCACCCTCTGGCTGAAGAAATTCCTCCTCATCTAGGGAAAAAGGGCCTTCCCTTTGCCCTGAGGCTGTGCCCTCGGGTTCTAGTCTCTCCTACTTGTGAAAACATCTTCTCCACACCAACTCTATCCAGGCCTCTCAGTAGGTTTCAATGAGCTCACCCCTTATCCTTGTAAATTCCATTGAGTACACATTCCGAGTCCTCAACTGCCCCCCTTATGACGAGCCCTTCATTCATGGTATCATTTTTGCAAACCTCCTCTGTACCCTTTCTAAGGCCAGCACTTCCTTCCTTAAATATGGAGCCCAAACTCTGCCCACTATTGGCATCTCCCCTCTTTGTCACACTGGGACACAGAGACTGTACCTCCTGTCTTGCTTTCTCTTCATCTCATATACACATGGACAAAATGACTGAGCTGCGAGACATTGAAGTGGGAGATAGTTGATGGGAGTTTGTGAGAAGATTTGTAGCTCGGGTGCTCGTTGTTGCGGTTCTGTTCGCCGAGCTGAGAATTTGTGTTGCAGACGTTTCGTCCCCTGTCTAGGTAACATCCTGAAGCGGCAGATACAAATCACTATAAATGCCGGAGGAAACATCACAGAACCGCTTCACAGGAGGCTCCCAAGCACTTAGGATGTCACCTAGACAGGGGACGAAACGTCTGCTACACAAATTCCCAGCTTGGCGAACAGAACCACAATTACAATCAGTATCTCTGACAGGTACTTGGAAACAGGCACTGATATACAGTCAGTAAAAAAACCAAAATAACTGTGGATGCTGGAAATGAGAAACAAAAACTGAAATTTTTGGAAAATTTCAGCAGGTTTGGCAGCATCTGTGGAGAGAAATCAAAGTTAATGTTTCGGGTCCAGTGACCCTTCTTCAGAACTGATGGTAGTTAGAAAAAAGTTGTTTTTTAATGCAGAAGATAGGGTGGGGGTAGGGGTAATGAGTAAATGGTAGGTGGAGATAGAGCCCAAAGGGAAGAACAGTTGGGCAGACAAAGATGTTGAAAGGGTTCAGAAAAGATTTACAAGGATGTTGCCAAGGTTGAAGGGTTTGAGCTATAGGGAGAGGCTGAACAGGCTGGGGCTGTTTTCCCTGGAGCTTTGGAGGCTGAGGGGTGACCTTATAGAGATTTATAAAATAATGAGGGGCAGGGATAGGGTAAATAGGCAAAGCCATTTCCCTGGGGTGGGGGAGTCCAGAACTAGAGGGCATAGGCTTAGGGTGAGAGGGGAAAGATATAAAAGGGACCTAAGGGGCAACCTTTTCACGCAGAGGCTGATACGTGTATGGAATGAACTGCCAGAGAAAGTGGTGGAGGCTGGTACAATTGCAGCATTTAAAGGGCATTTGGATGGGTATATGAATAGGAAGGGTTTGGAGGGATATGGGTCAGGTGCTGGCAGGTGGGGCTAGATTGGGTTGGGATATCTGGTTGGCATGAATGGATTGGACCGAAGGGTCTGTTTCCATGCTATATGTCTCTATGACTCTACAAGAACGAATGGCTACTAATGGGTAAGATGAGTGGCTAACAATGGGTGGGGTGTAATAGCAGCCAATGTGATAACAAGGAGACTGCAGGTGCACCTGGTGTGTGAGGATTGGGGTAACAACATGGGAAAATGTGCCCCAAGCCCTAAAATTGTTGAACTTTATATTGAGTCTCGAAGGCCATAGAGTTCCCAAGTAGAAATGAGATGCTGTTCTGCCAGCTTTTGCTGAGCGTCACTAGAGCACTGTAGCAAGTCTGAGACAGAAATGTTGGGTAGGAAATAAGGTGGTGTATTAAAGTGACAGGCCAATGGAATCTCAGACTGAACAGTGTGGACAGATTGTAGATGTTCTATAAAGCAGTCACCCAGTCTATGCTTCATTTCCCCAATGTAGACGAGACGGCATGTTACACCTTCAGTGGTTGCAGGGAAAGGTACCGAGGAGATGTGGGGGGAGTGGAGGAGGAGTGGACTGGGGTGGCCCAGAGGGAGTGGCTCTTTGTGGAAGGCTGACGAGGGAAGGGAGGAGAATATGTGCCAGGTGGTGGCATTCTGCTGGAGGTGGTGGAAATGGTGGCTAATGATGCTCTGGATGTGGATTCTGGTCAGGTGGTAGGTGAGGACAAGGGAGTCCATATCACTGTTGTGGGAGGGAAGAGACAGAGTGGGAGCTGGTGTGTGGAAGATGGTTTGCGTCTTTTTGAGGGCCCTGTCAACTACGATGCTGGGGAATTCCCTGTTGAATCAGAAGATTCCTACAGTGGAAGCAGACCATTCAGCCTATCAAGTCCACACCTAAGAACATTCCACCCAGATCTGCCCCCCCCCCCCCCCCCACGCTATCCTGATAACCCTGCATAGTTAATCCATCTAGTCTGCACATTCCTGGACACGAAGGGCAATTTAGATTTTAGACTGTGTGAGGAAACCCATGCAGACACTGAGAGAATGTGCAAACTCCACACACACGGTCCCCGAGGGTAGAATTGAGCCCGGGTCCCTGGCACTATAAGGCAGCAGTGCTAACCAGTGAGCTACTGTGCTGCCCCCAGGTTGAGGAAGAAAATCGACTTTTGGAGGTCCCCTTGTTGAAATTGACATCATCGGACCAGATGTGACAGAGACGGAGGAACTGACAGATTGGAATAAAGTCTTTCCAGGAAGGCTGGGCAGGTGATTGAGGTGTCAGTGGGGGAGCACTTTGGGACCAGCGACCATAATTCTATTTGTTTTAAAATAGTGATGGAAATGGATGGAACACATCTAAAAGTTGAAGTTCTAAATTGGAGAAAGGCCAATTTTGACATTATTATGCAAGAACCTTTGAAGCTGATTGGGGGCAGATGTTCACAGGTAAATGGACGGCTGGAAAATGGGAAGCCTTCAGAAATTAGATAACAAGAATCCTATATTCCTGTCAGGGTGAAAGAGAAGACTGGTAGGTATTGGGAATGCTGGATGACTAAAGAAATTGAGGGTTTGGTTAAGAAAAAGAAGGAAGCATATGTCATGTTTAGACAGGATAGATGGAGTGAATCCTTAGAAGAGTATAAAGAAAGTAGGAGAATATTAAGAGGGAAATTAGGAGGGCAAAACGGGGACATGAGATAGCTTTGGCAAATAGAATTAAGGAGAATCCAAAGGGTTTTTACAAATATATTAAGGACAAAAGGGTTACTAGGGAGAGAATAGGGCCCCTCAAAGATCAGCAAGGTGACCTTTGTGTGGAGCCACAGAAAATGGGGGAGATACTAAATAAATATTTTGCATCAGTATTTACTGTGGAAAAGGATAGGGAAGATATAGACTGTAGGGAAATAGATGGTGAAATCTTGCGAAATATCCAGATTACAGAGGAGGAAGTGCTGGATGTCTTAAAACGGTTAAAAGTGGATAAATCCCCAGGACCTGATCAGGTGTACCCGAGAACTCTGTGGGAAGCTAGAGAAGAGATTGCTGGGGCTCTGGCTGAGATATTCATCTCATCATTAGTGACAGGTGAGGTGCCGGAAGACTGGAAGTTGGCAAACATGGTGCCAGTATTTAAGAAGGGCGATAAAGACAAGCCAGGGAACTATAGACCAGTGAGCTTGGCCTCGGTGGTGGGCAAATCGTTGGAGGGAATCCTGAGGGACAGGATGTAGATGTATTTGGAAAGGTAAGGATTGATTCAGGATAGTCAACATGACTTTGTGCGTGGGAAATCATGTCTCACAAACTTGATTGAGTTTTTTGAAGAAGTAACAAAGAAGATTGATGAGGGCAGAGCAGTAGATGTGATCTATATGGACTTCATTAAGGCATTCGACAAGGTTCCCCATGGGAGACTGATTAGCAAGGTTAGATCTCATGGAATACAGGGAGAACTAGCCATTTGGATACAGAACTGGCTCAAAG
>NC_057735.1:3828200-3837238 GCF_004010195.1 Chiloscyllium plagiosum
CAGGTAGATAGGATAGTGAAGAAGGCGTTTGGTATGCTTTCCTTTATTGGTCAGAGTATTGAGTACAGGAGTTGGGAGGTCATGTTGCAGCTGTACAGGACATTGGTTAGGCCACTGTTGGAATATTGCATGCAATTCTGGTCTCCTTCCTATTGGAAAGATGTTGTGAAACTTGAAAGGGTTCAGAAAAGATTTACAAGGATGTTGCCAGGGTTGGAGGATCTGAGCTAGAGGGAGAGGCTGAACAGGCTGGGGCTGTTTTCCCTGGAGTGTCGGAGGCTGAGAGGTGACCTTATAGAGGTTTTCAAAATTATGAGAGGTATGTTTTGGATAAATAGACAATGTCTTTTCCCTGGGATCGGGGAGTCCAGAACTAGAGGGCATAGGTTTAGGGGGAGAGGGGAAAGATATAACAGAGACCTAAGGGGCAACATTTTCACGCAGAGGGTAGTACGTGTATGGAATGAGCTGCCAGAGGATGTGGTGGAGGTTGATACAATTGCAACATTTAAGAGGCATTTGGATGGATATATGAATAGGAAGTGTTTGGAGGGATATGGGCCAGGTGCTGGCAGGTGGGATTAGATTGGGTTGGGATAACTGGTCGGCATGGACAGGTTGGACCGAAGGTCTGTTTCCGTGCTGTACATCTCTATGACTATATGAAGCAGAGTGTGAGAATGAATAGTCAAGGTAACTGTGGGAGTCACTGGGTTTGTGGTGGATATCAGTTGCTAGCCTATCCCCAGAAATGGAAACAGATGTCAAGGAAGGGAGGAGGCAGAGGTGGGCCAGGTGAAGGTGAGAGTGGGGTGAAAATTGGAAATAAAATGATAAATGTTTCCAATTCTGAATGAGAGAGGGAAGCAGCATCAATGATATCATCAATATACTGGTGAAAGAATTGTATGTGCGACCCGAAATCGGACTGGAACAAGGAATGTTCCAAGTATCCCACAATGATACAGGCATGACTGGGGCCTGAGCAGATACCCACAGCCACCGCTTTGACCTGAAGAAAGTGAGAGGAGTTAAAAGAGAAATTGTTCAGTGTGTGGAGTGAGTGGTATACAGTCAATGCCTCGCTGTAGAATACAGACAGTGGCAATGTTGCACATCCTTTGAATATCTTTACTGGGATATAAATACTGGCACAACACACTATTAGATGGATGCAGTCACTGCTGTCCACAATCAGTGGATTAACGGTACTGGCATACACATCCAAACACTTCAGTTCCTGGCCCATTGTAATATTCATGGTTATGTGAATTTTAAATGATAGGAAAGAAAGAGTGATGGAGAAGTTTTGTAAGTAAGGGATAGAATAAATATGATATTAAGCAATGATCTTGGTTTGGAAGATATAGAATCCATATGAGTGGAGGTAAGAAATGACAAGAGAAGGAAGAAGCTGGTGGGAGTAGTCTAAGGACCCCCTATGAGGGCCTATATAGTGGAGTAGAGAATAAATCAGAAGATAATGAGGGCATGTAAAAAAGGCGAAATATTAACTATGGGTGACTCTCATCTTTATACACATTGAAATAATCAAATTGGCAGAGGTTGCCACAAGGAAGAATTAATTGTGTATTTGAGACAATTTCCTAGAACAATATGCCGTGGCTTCAAGCAGGGCTTAGGTTATTTTGATCTTCTAGTATGTAACAAGACACGTTTAATGAATAATTTCTGATCAAAACTGTGACCACAACATGATAGAATTTAGAATTCGGTTTGTGAGTGAGAAACTTGGGTTGGAAACAACTGTGCTAAACTTAAATAAGTGGCATTAGAAAGAATTGAGGGCAGATCTAGCTGAAGTGGAGTGGGAGAGGAATTTAACAAAGTTTTTGAGGAGCAATGGCAGACCGTTAAGAAAATAGTACATGGCTGACAACAAAGGTCTATCCTAGTGAGTAAGAAGGAATCTCAGAAGGAGATAAACTAGTGATGGTTTATCAAACAAGTGAAGGATAGCTGAAACAAAAACAGAAATTACTGGAAAAGCTCAGCAGGTCTGGCAGCATCTGTGGAGAGAAATCAGAGTTAACATTTCAGGTCCAGTGACCCTTCAGTTCTGTGGAAGAGTCACTGCACCCAAAATGTCAACTCTGATTTCTCTCCACAGAAGCTGACAGATCTGCTAAGCTTTTCCAGCCATTTCCGTTTTTCTTTCTGATTTCCAGCAGTTGCAGTTATTTCGATTTGCAAGTTAAGGATAGCTTCGAGTTGAAAGACAAATGTACAGTATGGTAAAGATTAATGGAAAAGCAGAGGATTGAGAAAGTTTTAATAACCAACATGAGATGACTAAATATAAATGGTAGTGCTGACTCAATGGGCCTGTTTCTGCTACTGCATTTTTTTAGTCACGAACAAGTACTTATTGTGATTAAGTCATATTAAATGCTGGTTCAGGCAACAGTATTAATGCTGAAAGATTATTTGTGGTCCAGAATAATAAGATTATGCCTTATCTTGTGCTGTCAGTTCTGCCTGTAATGGTGGATGTGATATGAAGTAGGGGTACTTTGGGAAGGTGAAGTGAAGGGTATGCATTGCCATCTTGTTCTCTTTTCTCTGCCAAACAACAAGAGATGATCAAAAAATAATGAAATGGGAGAAACCAACCTTAGTATGTAAACTTCCAAGTAATATCAAGATGGATAGCAAAAACTTTATTAAATGTGTGAAAAAGAAGAGAAGGGTAAAAATGAACATAGACCCCTTAGGGAATGAGGTTTGGGAAATAATAATGGTGAATCAGGAAATGGCAAATGAATTGAATAAATACTTTGCATCAGTCTTCCGCATTGAAAATGCTAATAGCAATGTAATCAATGAGCAAAAGGGGGAGAGGAAATAAATACAGTAACTACCACTCCTGAAAATATGCTGGGGAAACTAATGGGGCTGAAAGCCAATAAGTCTCCAAAATCTGATGCAACAAAAAATCACAAAAAGCTAGCATCCAGAAGGGAAACATAATGTTGGTTTAATTTAAAATGGAATGGAGTATAAAAATACGGAAGTGTTGCTAAAGCCATACAAGGCATTAGTAAGACTACACATAGAAAATTGTGCACAGTTATGGTCCCCTAATCTAAAGAAAGATATACCTATATTGGAGGCAAGTTAGAGAAGGTTCACTCGGTTGATCCTGGCTGTGGATTCTTTACTGCAAAGGACTGTTGAGGCTCATTCATTAAGTGTATTCAAGGCTGAGACAGACAGATTTTTAATCAGTTAGAGAATCATAGGATCTGAGTACAAGGCAGTCAGGTGGAGCTGAGGATTATCACATCAGCCATGATCTCATTGAATGTTGGAGTTGATTCGAAGGCCCTATTTCTGTTCCTATATCCTATGTCCTCATTGCGAGCACACATATACTGTGATCTGGTGATATTAAATGCTGGTTGAGGCACCACTACTGATACTAAAAGATTATTTGTGGTCCGGAAAAGTGAGAAAAATAATACCTTATTTTGTGATATCAGCTCTGCCTCTGACTATGGACATGAAATGAAGGAAGGGTATTCTTGGAAGGTGGTCTGGAGGGTAGGCATTACCACCTGGGTGCTCTCATTTCTCTGCTTGTTTTAGCGCTGGATATTTTTTGTACAAAATTTACCTTGGGATCTAATTGTTTTATACCACCTGGCGCTTATAAAGTATTCATCAGATAAATGCATAACTCGTTACATTACTCATTTAATACAGTGCTGCCTAGTTTTTTCATCTCTTGCGTATTGTGCCTAAATTGCTTTTTAATATTTAATTTCCCCACCAATTGCATGCAGTAGTTTCCAGGTGATTTGAGAATAGATGGAAATGAAACATTTTCCTCTCCATTGCTGATGGGAATGGGTATAGTCAGCACAAAGGTTAACTTGGATCAAGCACAGTATTTACTTATCCTGATGTGAACTCCATCTAATGAAATTTATGTGCAATAGTTGTGATGAACGAGTTGGAATGTTTTAACTCTGGTGGAGTGTGGGCTTTGCTGACTCAGCCAGCATTTATTGCTGAAGTTCAATCAAGCACATTCCTGTGCTCACCCAGGTAGGGAAGGCAGATTTACTTTATAGAACATAGAACAGAACAGCACAGGAACAACAGCACAATGTTGTGCCAAACATCACGTCAAATTAAGCTAATCCCTTCTGCCTATCCTTGTCCCGATCCCTCCATTCCATGTTTATCTAAAAGATCCTTAAGCTCCCCCATCATATCTGCCTCCACCACCACACCCGCCCAGTGTGTTCCAGACTCCTACCATTGTGTTTAAAAAAACTTGACCCTCACATCTCGTTTGAAATTTCTCCCTCTCACCTTAAATGTATGTCTCCTTTACTCAAGGACATTAATGAACCTGATGACAATTGACAATAATTTCGAATGATCATTAGACTGTAATTCCAGATATTTTTTCCCCTAAAATTTGGTGGGATTTGAATACAAAGGTCCCCAGAGCATTACCTCAGTCTCTGATTATCCAGTGACAATACTGCTATACAATCTCCTCCCATTATTGACACACATACTTAGGTTTCACTTCTGCTACTGTTTTGTGATTTTTTTCATCCTGATTTGAAAATCTGTTTGTTTGTATGCCAGGCTGTAGTCGTACAAACAGTGACACTGTATTGCAATATATTGTCAATTGTCAAAAGTTGATTTTAAATCATTATCTTGATCTTTTACATATGCAGAGTTTTGGGACATGTAGTTTCAAACAAAAGTGTGTGTGTTGGTACATAAACCAATATTCTGTCATGATGTGGATATCAAGTTCCTACGATGCTCTCTTGAGCATTGGTGGCCTTCTATTATTTGCTCAAAAATATTACTGCACTTGCACTGTGGTAGAAGTTCACAACTCTTATACGAGTAGTAGTTAATGCTCAGAATACTGTTAATTACAGTCTGAACCGGGTTTGCCAATATCTTTGAAAGCTTTTAAAAGATAAGGAAAAGAATTTGGGTATGTGGAGTTAGGTTGCCTTTATTATAGTCGTGGAATGGCCTGAATGCTCTTAACCTATCCCTGTGTCTTTTGGTGTTCAATTATTTTGTCACCACACGTGATGCATAAATACCTGAAATTGTCAGTTGATTTCTATGTGGTGGTTTACCACTATGCAATATCTGATGAAGGGCTTATGCCTGAAACATCGATTTTCCTGCTCTTCGGATGCTGCCTGACCTGCTGTGCTTTTCCAGCACCATACTCTTGACTATGCAATATCTGCCCTTCTTAATTTCCGTCCATTGATCTGTGCGTTCTTTTATTCCAGTCTAAAAGAGAGGCAAATTTTGAATGTGTTATTCTGGCGAGGGGCTAGAATAACACATTGGAAATCAAGTCCCACTATTTCCAGTGTTGTTACAGGAGTTGAAGATTTTTACAAGTAGGATTGTTTTGTTTCTTTTCCATATTTAAGAGTTAATTAAGAGAGTGATTTGGTGAGAAGGAATGAAAAAGCTGAGGACTGAAATCAAGAATTAGGGTGGAGATACAGCCGGGTCAGTAAGTTACAAGTGTATACCTCAGTCAAACAGAGTGCTGAATTGGTTGCCCTAGATGAGTTAGATTAGTTGAGGCAGCAGTAGCAGGTTTTATCTTGTAAAAGTGAGACAAACATACTGATTCTCAGTAAGAGAAAGATAATTTAGGATTTGTTTCTTTTTGAAATTTATTCATTCAAGGGGTGCAGTTGTCATTCACTTTGTTAACATCGATTGTTTGTGCCTAATTTATCTTGAGGTAGTGATGAGCCACTTTGTGAACTCCTGCAGTCTTTGAAGTCTCGGGATACCCACAGTGCAATTGGCAGAGAATTCCACATTTTTAAGCCAATGACTGTAAGGGAATGATCACATACTGTGGTTCTAAGTCAGGATGGTGTGTGACTTGGAGGGGAACTTGTAGGAGGTGATGTTGAGGTTGTCGTTTTGAAAGTGCTTTCAAAGGAATCTTGGTGAGCTTCTGCAGTGTATCTTGCAGACGGTACATGATACTGTCATTGTGCATTGGTGATGAAAGGGATTAATATGGAAGGTGGCGAATGTGAAGCTAATTAGATGAGTTGCTTTGTTTTGGATGCTGTTAAGCTTCAAGTGTTGCTGGATCTGTGCCTGTTTTACTGAATGAAGAATATTCCATTACATTCCTGATTTCTGTCCTGTAGATGGTGGACAGACATTGAGGAAGTAGGTAAGCTACTTACTACAGAATTTCTAACCTCTGATTTGAACCTGTTGCTGTTATAGAGAGGTCAGTCATCTTAGCTCCAGGTCATCTCTGCAGGTGTTCCTCAGGGTAGTGTCCTCATCCCAACCATCTTGAGCTGTTTTATCAATGACCTTTCCTTGATCATAAGGTCAGAAATGGGGATGTTCGCTGATGGTTGCACAACGTTCAGCACAATTTGCGATTCCTCAGATACTGAAGCAGTCCATGTTCAAATGCACCAATACCTGAACACATTTGCACCACACAAATGCCAGGCTATGATCATCATGAATAGGAGACAATCTAACCACTGCCCCTTAGCAATCACTGGTATTACCATCACTGAATCCCTCAACATTAGTATCCTTGGGGTTATTATTGACTAGAAACTCAACTGGACTCACCACATAAATGAAGTAGCTACAAGAGCAGGTCAGAAGTTAGGAATACTGTGGCGAGCAACTCACCTCCTGACTCCTCAAAGCCTGTCCACTATCTTTAAGGCACAAATCAGGAGTGTGATGGAATACTCCCCACTTGTCTGGATGAGTGCAGCCCCAACAACATTTAAAGAGCTTGACACCATACACTTCCTCCTCCACCAACGCTCAGTAGCAGCAGTGTGTACTATCTACTGCAGAAATTCACCAAAGATCCTCAGACAGCACCTTCCAAACCCACGACCAGTTCCATCTAAAAGGACAAGGGCAGCAGACATATGAGACCACCACCATCTTCAACTTCCCCTCCAAGTCACTCACCATCCTGACTTGGAAATATATTGCCGTTCTTTCACTGTTGCTGGGTCAAAATCCTGGAATTCCCTCCCTAATAACATTGTTGGTCTATCTACAGCAAGTGGACTGCAGTGGTTAGAGATGTATAGCACGGAAACAGACCCTTGGGTCCAACCCTCCATGCTAACCAGACATCCCAACCCAATCTAGTCCCACCTGCCAGCATCCGGCCCATATCCCTCTGAACCATATATATACCCATCATATACCCATCCAAATGCTTTTTAAATGTTGCAGTTGTACCAGACTTCAGCACTTCCTCTGGCAGCTCATTCCATACACGTACCACTCTCTGTGTGAAAAAGTTGTCCCTTAGGTCCCTTTTATATCTTTCCCCTCTCACCCTAAACCTATGCCCTCTAGTTCTGGACCCCCCAACCCCAGGGAAAAAACTTTGCCTATTTATCCTATCCATGCCTCTCATAATTTTGTAAACCTCTATAAGGTACCCCTCAGCCTCCGACGCTCCAGGGAAAACAGCCCCAGCCTGTTCAGCCTGTCCCTATAGCTCAAATCCCCCAACCCTGGCAACATCCTTGTAAATCTTTTCTGAACCCTTTCAAGTTTCACAACATCTTTCCAATAGGAAGAAGACCAAAAGTGCAAGCAATATTCCAACAGTGGCCTAACCAATGTCCTGTACAGCCACAACATAACCTCCCAACTCCTGTACTCAATACTCTGACCAATAAAGGAAAACATACCAAACGCCTTCTTCACTATCCTATCTAACTGCGACTCCACTTTCAAGGAGCTATGAACCTGCACTCCAAGATCTCTTTGTTCAGCAACATTCCCTAGGACCTTACCATTAAGTGTATAAGTCCTGCTAAGATTTGCTTTCCCAAAATACAGCACCTCACATTTATCTGAATTAAACTCCATCTGCCACTTCTCAGCCTATTGGCTCATCTGGTCCAGATCCTGTTGTGCTCTGAGGCAACCTTCTTCACTGTCCACTACACCTCCAATTTTGTTGTCATCTGCAAACTTACTGACTATACCTCTTATGCTCACATCCAAATCATTTTATATAAATGACAAAAAGTAGTGGACCCAGCACCAATCCTTGTGGCACTCCACTGGTCACAGGCCTCCAGTCTGAAAAACAACCCTCCACCACCACCCTCTGTCTTCTACCTTTGAGCCAGTTCTATATCCAAATGGCTAGTTCTCCCTGTATTCCGTGAGATCTAACCTTGCTAATCAGTCTCCCATGGGGAACCTTATCAAAGGCCTTACTGAAGTCCATATAGATTACATCTACCACTCTGCCCTCATCAATCTTCTTTGTTACTTCTTCAAAAAACTCAATCAAATTTGTGAGACATGATTTTCCACGCACAAAACCATGTTGACTATCCCTAAACAGTCCTTGCCTTTCCAAATACATCTACATCCTGTCCCTCAGGATTCCCTCCAACAACTTGCCCATGACCGATGTCAGTAGTTCAAGAAAGCAGCTCACCATCACCTTCTCAAGGGCAATGAGGGATGGACAATAAATTCTGGCCAGCCAGCCAATGACCTTCACATCCCACTAAATGAATCAAAAAAACTTTGCATTTCCAACCAGGTGTCCAACTAAATGAGCTACCCCTGCCCCATTCAAAGATGAGATTGGTGTTACCACATGTAGGTGAGAAGCAATATATGCTATGTTGCATTTCTTGTTCTGAACAGGCATTGAAGACATGATCAAAGGTGAAAAGCAGGTCACAAAACAGTTTCATGCATAAAGGCCTTGGCTTGAAGCCTCCTCACATTGAAGACTTTGCCATTTCTGGGACGTCTAATCTGGGTGCCACTTTTATTAACTCAATGCTTTTGAAAGTATGTCAGAGAACGTCGTGCTGAATTGGATAGGATTCTGGATCAGTGGTGCTGGAAGAGCACAGCAATTCAGGCAGCATCCGAGGACAGGCAAAATCGATGTTTCGGGCAAAAGCCCTTCATCAGGAATAAAGGCAGAGAGCCTGAAGCGTGGAGAGATAAGC